>NW_027397161.1:406864-423962 GCF_003265705.2 Callorhinus ursinus | reverse complement strand
GTGACACCCTCCCGGTGACACCCTCCCTGTGACACCCTCCCGGTGACGCCCTCCCGGTGACGCCCTCCCGGTGACGCCCTCCCGGTGACGCCCTTCTCGTGACATCTGTGTCCCCATTGTGAAACCCCTACTGTGACACCCTCCCCTGTAATGCCCCCCTGTGAAGTCCTGCTCCAGTGACACCCTCACTGTGATGGCCCCCCCAGGAGGCCCCCACACACGTCTGGTCTAAAGCGGTGTCTCTGATGAAGATAAAGCCGCCATCCAGCTCCCCTAAGTGTTGGTCTGCAGGCCACCGAGGACCCCACAGCCTCCAAACCCAAACACTCAGGATTGCCTGGAGTGAATTTGGGGAAACAGGGTGAATCGGGCATAGGTGTTCAATTCCACTCCAAAAACACCACTAAAGCACCGCGAGGGCTCCTGTAGGCGTTCAATCATAGGCGAGGAGAGCAGAACGGACACACAAGGTGGTTATAATGTGGCATATGCTGGGTGCAGTGGGGTGTTGTGGGGTGCAGTGCTTAGAGTGGGTGCAGTGGGTGCAGTAGGGTGTAATTGGGTGCGCTGGTGTGTAGTTGGGTATAATGGAGTATAGTGGGAATAATAGGGTGCAGCGGGGCACAACGGGGTGCCATGGGGCATAATTGGGTATACTGGTATTTGGTGGGGTATAATGGAGTACAGGGGTATAATTGGGTGCATTGAGGTGTAATGGTGTACAGTGGGGTATAATGGGCTGTGCTGGTGTGTAGTGGGGTATAATGGAGTGCAATGGGTATTACGGGGTGCAGTGGGGTATAATGAGGTGCAGTGGGGTTTAATGGGGTGTTCTGGTATATAGTGGGGTATCATGGGTTAGTAGAGTGCAGTGGGGGTATAATAGGGTGCACTGGGGTATAACGGGGTACAGTGAGGTGTAATGAGTATGCTGGTGTATAGTGGGGTGTTACAGGGTACAGTGGGGTATAATGGGGTTCAGTGGGGTGTAATGAGGTATAGTAGGTACAGTGTGGGATGCAGTCACTGGCAGTCTCGGGACTGAAGGCTGGGGTGTGGTAAGAGGGTGGAAACCTGGCTGGATTCCCCATGGAGCCAACTCTGAGGTGGAGATGAGTTGGCAGGACATTTACGGGGTGACCGTGGGATCAGTAACTCAGGAAAGGCGAGGGAGGGGCTGGCTGCAGTGCAGTCGCCAGAGCCCCTGCCAGCCGAGCAGAGAGGTGAGAGGCCCAGAAGAGCCTGGAGAGTTGACCCAGTTGGGACAAGGGCCCCGGGACCGAGGGCTATGGCCCCGAGGGCGGCTCTCCCAGCTGAGACCATCCAGACGAGGCTGAGACGGGGCGTGTAGCAGCATCCACCACAGACCCCTGCACAGCCGAGACACCCCCCTCCTGCCTAGCCGGAGACAGGCTCACCCTTGGGAGGGCTCCAGGGGGTCTCCAGGCTTGGAAGCACCAGGAACAGCCGAGGGCAGGGGACGGCTTTGCTAAAAGGGGGCCATCCACAAAAGCTTGCACACTGAATTATGAACCCCTTGCCCTTCAGCTTACACATCAGAAAAGATTGGTGGGCTCCTCTACAAAACACTGGCCTTCACAGGGAAAAGAGCTACAGACATGGAGATCCCACAGGGGGGTGGCGGGTGTCCCGCCCACCCCCACCCTGGGCCAGCAAGCTTTGGAGAGCCTGACCCTTAAAATTCATGCACATCCAAAGACGCCCAAGCTTTGGGGGGAGTTGTCTACTTATTTAAGGAAAACATCATCGAAAATATAATTAGGATGTTCAGAGCAACAAGAAAAATATTGCAGCCATGGAACAGAAGCAAGATGCTATTTAAAATTAAAAAAAAAAGAATATTCAAAGAATAAGAAGGAATTCCTGTGACAACAGAAGCAAAATTTTTAATAGAATGGAAGAAAAAGCTGAGCAAATCTCCCCAGAAGTGAAACTAAGAATTTAAACAGGACAAAACAGTAAGAAAAGTGGATTCAGCCTAGGGGGTCTTACAACATGAAGTCGGAGCTCCAGAACAGAGAACAGAGGGGTGGCCAGGAGGCTGTCCCGCACACGATGCCCCAGGGGAGAGCGTGAGTGGGTCCATCGGTGCCGGTGAGCGCGCGTCACCACAAAATCTCCAACCACCGACAAGCAAAGCCCCCAGAAGCTGTCAGGGAGGAAGGCAGGGAAGCAGGACAGACTTGGACACCTCCATGTAATCCAGGAAGCTCGGGGCATGCAGGGAATGGCCTTTGGGACGCCAAGGGAAAATCTCGTCCAACCTAAAACTAGATCCTTGGGCAAATAACAGTCAAGGATGACGACAGAATACAGATATTTTTAGACGAGCAAGTGCTCAAAATATTCATCTCCCACACAGCCTCTCTCAGGAAACATTGAATGTGCTACATCAGAATGAGGGACCAAGCAGAAGTGGAAGGTGTAAATGTGGGGAGCAGGGTGAGGCTTGGGAAGGAAGCCCCAGAGGGGCCTCTCAAGGTCAGAGGAGGACGCAAAACGCCCAGGACTCGTCAGCTGTGAAACTGAGGTGCCAGGATGTATCAGGAGCAGTTGCTGCTGGGGAGCTAGGGTCCCAACAGTGCCAGGCGCATAAAAAACCAAGTTTTCTTTTAAAAGAGAGAGCACTCATCCATTCCGTGAAAAAAAACAAAATTTAATGCAAGAAATGAAACAATCACAGTATATTAAGTGGCCTCAGTTCTGAATGATATTTACAATGTAATGCTGTAAGCATTAAAAATCACATTATAAGCTCCTCGGGAGTACGAGAGAGGTGAGAGCGAACCCTTCATAATAAAAGCCGATCAGGAGAGAAGGTCTCAAACAGGAAAACCAAGAACAGCAACATAAGCTTGTTATTTACAAATACAGACATAAATAGCAGGAGAAAGGAAAGCTGCCTGCTTCCTCCTAAACTGAGTTTATTTTGTAAAACCATGTCTCTGCATTATTTTGATTAAAAAGTAAGTGGTTATAGGTCAAGAACAACCTGGAGAGATTTTCGGGCTGCAGGTGTTGGGGGCAGGGGAGGGGTGCCTTCTGGGGAGCAGGTGTTGGGGGGCCGAGGTCATCCGTCATCGAGGCATGGGAGCTCCTGGGGCCACTGCCGCCACACACCCTCCCATCAAGGAGCCTGGTGACCCAATGGGCACTTGAATGGGGGTCACCCCATCATCGAGTCCCAAAGGAAGGTGTGGAAAGTGGGAGTTGATGTCATTTCTGTGTCTCTGCCCCCAAACTTGTATGACCCAGGTTTAGTGACTTCAAGGAGACATAAATGGGAAGATTTTTCAGATCTGATTTTCTTTGCTGACGTGGCTAGCTGCCGAGGACTGGAGCCGGCCGGCATGCTTGCTACGCACACGGGAGCAGCCCGTCACCGTCCCAGGGTTCGCAAATGCATGCTCGGCAGCGTGGGGGAGGGATGGGCATGGCTGTGCTCGGGGACGGGGGGGCTGGATTTGGTCTGCAGGCTGCAGCCCACAAACCCTCAGACTCAGGGCATCAAGACAGTCAAAATGGTCCAAGGACATCTCCACACAAGAGTTGAGTTGATGGACTCACGACACACCACATGTTTGCATCACAGTTATTGGATTATTTATTTCTCTATTCTGCTGTTTGTTAACACTCACCTGACTTGCAATAGGATTCGAAACGACTTACCTTTCCTAGGACATACTCCAACGGGGTATAACTGATATGTAATAAAATGTACATGATTTAAGTGCACGGCTCTTCACAAAGGCACAGCCCACGAAATTGTGATGCCGATAAACACGTGGTGCTTTCCCAGCCCTCCCCGGGACTCCCGCCCCCGCCCGTGGCCCGAAGGTAAGCCCCTGTTCTGACGACCACCACTCGTGGACTCGTGAACTCGAGACTGCATGTGGACGGAGCCCTGCATGACCTTCCCCGTGTGTGTCCTGTATTTTCCGCCCGGGCCAACGTATTTGAGTCCATCCGCGCTCCCGGTGCTGCGCTGGCCCGGGGCTCCCGTGTATGGATAAACCACTTGTTTTACTCCATTCGTCCTCTCTCGGGCACTAGGTTGTAGCCAGTTTGGGGCTGTTATCAGTAAAGCTGTTTCAGACACTCTTGTGCATGTTTTTGTGAATGTATGATTTTATTTCTCTTGGTGAAGGAGGAGGGCTGGAAGTGTACGGTCGGTTTATCATCTACCTTGCTAAGAAGCCGCCAGGGCATTTTCCACGGCAGCCGGCCCATTTCACACTCCCACCAGCCACGAGAGAGTTCCGGCAGCTCTGCGCCCGGCCGACACCGGCTGTCCGTTTGTCTAATTACAGCCGTTAGGCGAGCACAAGCCTGCAGATGACTTTTGATCTCTCTGGGCTGCATCAAGGCCATACAAAAGTTGAATGTTCCCACAGGGACCAGAAACAGAATGTTCTAAGCCCAAATAGAAACACCTGACTTAAAGTCAGGGAAAATACACCCACGACGTGATGGTCAGCCAGGTCCACGAATGCGGGCACCGCGGCTTCCTCTCACCCCCGATGCCCCCACGCTGTCGGGGAACTGGCTCTGGGGGGCAGGGTGCAGCCGCACACACCGGGCAAACACGTCCCCCGGCTGCGTCCTGGTGAAGGGGACTGCTGCCCTCAAATGCTCTGCGTGCCCATCCCAGACCCACCCCGAGCCCCACACTGACGGCTTGACGTTTTCCAAACACGCATTCTGCCAACAAATACGTGGGACCCGTTGCTCAGCTCTGGCCCAGCACAGCAGGCGACCCTAAAACCCACGCTCCCAAGACTGGTTCCCCCAGGCCCCAGAGGAAGTCCCACACGGCCTGCCCCATGGCCTCACGGGCAAGGCGGGTCGCGGGCGTGGGAGGAGCACTTAGGTCAGGGCGCAGATTCTGTGAGATCGCTGGAATGCCGAGTTACGGACAACTTAGTGCAGAATCAGCAACAGTGAGGCACGGCAGCCCAAGACCACGGCAGTATCAGCCCGTCTTCCCCTCAAACGTGTCCGTGGGCAGGTGCAGCCCCTCGGGTGAGACGGGCGGCCCTCACGCTGCAAACCAGACGGCCGTCGGAGCTGCGTCTTCACGACATTACCTAAGAACAGCTAATTGTGCAGTGTTTAAAAATAAACACTAAACTTACTTCAATAATTTTTATTTAAATTTTTATATTTATTAATTCTAGTTTGCACTGATCCTTTTAATGTTAACAGAGAATTTTAATAATCTAGAAGGAAAAACTTCTTGACGTAAATATCTTCGCATTTTAATTTTTACATGTACTTTAATTTACATTTTTAATTCAAATTTGGTACACCGAACTATAATTACAACTTACATTTTATCCTTTCGGTCATTACTGTCAATAGAGTAAGATAGGTGAAAATTTTTTATTATAATATGATAATTAGTTTGCTGAAATAAAGGGAAGAAAAGAGAACTCTGTGGAATAAATCCATAACAAGTTATAAATTATATTTGCCTCTAAATCTCCCTGGGATGGGTAGCACCAGCCCATCGACAGAGCGTCCAGACGTGCAGAATAATAACCTGATTCATCTCGGCTGATTTGTATACTTCCAGTTACAGGAAAGCTCAGCTGTTCATGCATTCCTCCAAATCCCACGTGCTGAGGGCGTGCTCGGCCGGGCGCAGGGTGGAGGGCGTGCTGGGTGCACGGGCACCTCGCTGCGCTCACGCTCAAGGGCTGTCTCACGCTCTGGACGAGCCTGAGGCACAGCTGGGCCGTGGGCTACACGTCTCCTTGGGAGCCTGAAGGCCAGGGTGAGCACCATGGCCGGGGCCACCCCCTGTGAGAGCCCCCCCCCCAGCTCAGAGTGACAACAGCCAAGAAAAGCCGACACCGGGGTCCCCACGCCGTGCTGCGGAAATTTTCCCTGAGGCCGACAGCACCCGGGCTCTTGGGAGCCATGGCTCCTGGCGTCAGTCCTCTGGGAGCCTCGGGGACTCTCCTGGTGAGGCCGCCAACCCTGCCCTCCGTGCGTCAGGAGCCCCCTGCAGCCTGAGCCGCTGTGGAAACAGCCCCAAAGCACACAGAGCCCTGCCTCTGGGAGGAGGAGGAGGGACGGAGGAAGGAGGAGGCGGCCGCCGGCTAGATAAGGCAGCGCGGGAGGGCCGTCCCACCAGACACGGCACAGTGTCCCAACGTCTGCGAACGCCGGGGAGACAAACACACATGGATAAATGCACAGCTACGAGAGGGAATTTTCGGTGGATCCTTTGAAGTTCAGCCAGAGCACAGCCTCTGTGCGCATCCAGGCTGCCCTTCACCACGCTGGGGGCCCGTGGACACCAGCCAGGGCTGCACAGCGGGAGCCATGGGGCGGCCGGCACCCCGAAACGTGCTCGACGAAGTGGGGGGCCCTGTGGGAATTCCTCCCTCCCCGGGAGTCGGTGGAGAAGTCAAGTGAATCAATCACGCAGTTTAACCCAGTTAGCCATAAGAGCAGAGGAGGAACCGGCCACGGGGTGGGTGTGTGTCAGTGGACAGGGTGTTGGGCTCCCCGGAACCGGGGGCAGCTTCGTTCTGAGGCCGAGGCCCCGGGTCTTGACCTCCGCAGTCCACCCATCCTTGGCCGCCGTCACCTGAGCGGCAGCGGCCTCTTGACAGCAACGGACAGACGGATCTTCAGGTTTCTCTCACGAACTGTGAGCACTTGGAGCAAAGGTCATTTGGGGCACTTTGCAGATACACGCTGATAACCATGTGCTAACTAAGCCTTATTAAAATTAAACACTGTGTGTCTAGATACATATAGATACATAGCCACAGGGGCTTAGAAAGACAGAGTCGCAAGCCGTCGTGTTGTAATCACACGGTGTGGCTCCAGCCGGGCCTCAGGGCGCCACGGTCAGGGCGTGACCACATCTCCACGGCTGCCTAGCACTTCCCTTACAGAGACGCCTTTGGCCGCCAGGACGGCACAGGCTGGCCTTCAGCCAGAGCTGGGCGCAGGGGCAGAGCCTGGGACCTCAGCGGTGGCTGGCTGCCCTGGGCACCGTGTTCTCGGCCCCCTTGGCTTACGGCTGACTCACATGTCAGCCCCAGGGAATTATAATGATGTGCCTGGACTGGACCAGATGGCCTTTGCTTTACCTCTGAGAAACGTTTGCTCACCAAATCAGTAATAGGTAACATCTGCAGAGGTTAATTTTTGCCTTATTTAATAAAAAAAAACTTAAATACCTTAAGAAATTGAAGTAATGGACAGGACAGCCTCAGAGCCCCAGAATGGGTCCTCATAGCACGTTTGTCTAGTGTCCCGTCACCTGCAGAGTGGTGAAGCGACGCAGTGAAGAGCACAGATAGAAACCGGGAGCGTTAACGCGGGAGCAGGGAGAAGGCAAGTATTCACGAGGCCCGAGGGGGGCCGGGAAACCGAGAGAAGCCATCTCGATTCCTCACAAAGCACAGCTCTGAGCTCAGAGGCAGTGAGAGAAAGCCCCCCGGGTCCACACAGCTGTCTACACGGACAGCGGCTCTCCCACCTCCCCTTTGCCCGCGGTGGCTTCCGAATCCCGTCCGTGTCACAAGTTAGAGATCGCTTCAGCCCAAGACCCAGCAGAGCAGCTGGGACACAGCAGGTGCTCAGTAGATGCTTGAGGAGCCGATGAACACACACAGAGGAAACACGCCAGCGAGACAGGCCTCGGGAGACGCCAGCCCCAGCACCAGGGCTCAAGGCCGTCAGGATGTTGTCCTCTGTGGGCCCCAGCCGCTGAGAAGCCACAGGCTCCTCTCCGTCAGCCTGAGGGCAAGTCCCCAGTCCCATGTGCTCCCAGCCCTGACCTAGGCCCACGGAAAACGCCGAGGCCGGCTGTGAAGCCAAACCACCACCTGGAACCCCCCCAGATGTCACCACCACTAAAGGCAGAAAAGCAAAGTCTGAGGGACTGTTCTGGAAGGAAGGAACCCAAAGAGACATGAGCAGAAACGTGGTTCATTGGATCTTTGATTTTAAACATTTAAATAATTTAAAATATTTAAAATATCCTAAAAAAATAAAATATCTTAAATTATTTAAAATAATTATCCTACAAAGGAGATTATCGAGATAATGGCCAAACTTTGAAAACCACTGTATAGCAAATAAAAGTACAATTTTACATTTCCTGCACGTGATATTTTCATTGTGGTTATGCAGACGTTTGTCTTCATTCTCAGGACACACGCTATTTGCAAGCATCATAATAACCTCTCAAACAGCTTAGCCAGTAAAAAACACACGTATATGAGCACGTGTGTGCGCGCACACGCACACACACACACATACACACTGGATTTAATCATCACGTAAAACAATCTCAAATCAGAAATTTTTAAAAAACCACAGTTTATAAGAACAAGTCTAAAATAAAATAATTTGAAAAACTGAAAGTAAGGAGGCTCAGAAGATAAATCAGGAAAATATTGAGTATGTGCCAACCGGGGGGGGCAAGAACTCACTGGAGAGGTGGGCCGCCCAGCAGCCCTGGAAAGTGAAAGCCGGGGGGACTGGGGGAGACCCCTTGCCCACAGGCGTCAGGGAGCGAGCTCTGCGGGCAGGAGGCAGGCAGGCAGAGTCAGGGCCGGCGTGGCGGGTGGCGTGGGCCGCACAGGACAGCCCCCTCTCGGAACAACCAGCACACGAGCACCAGGAAACGGAGGCAGAGGAACACCGGGAAGGATGGCGTCCACGCAGACACCCCAGCTTTGCGTGGCGGCCGGGGTTTGCAACCGCACTCTGGAGCCCGTCCACGCCGGGCACCGTCCATGCCGTGCAGGGGACCACAGGTCGGTGGCGGGAGCGCACACTCCTCCTGGCCCACTGCTCTCCTGACTTCACCCTGCACTTCCCACACTCACCAGACTGGCTCCGGGGTGTCCCCCCAGACAGCGGCCGGAGCCCAAGTTCCCGTGGCCACGGCACCAGCAGAGCCGTCTGAGCTTCTGTCCATCCATTTGTCCGTCTGTGGGCCTTGGGGTTCCAGCTCATCTGACTCCTCCTCTGTCTGCAGCCGGCACTCCCCCCCATGGGATACTCAGTGTCCCCATTTGCATTCTTTTTTTTTATATTTAGCTGGCCATTCTTTTAATTAGCCTTTCCCCGTAAAATGGCTGGTGTGGTTTCCGTCTGTGCTGGACCCTGGACCTGCCCCTGACGGCCACGTCTAGCATATGCCTCTCAGTGGAATTCCCAGAGAGAAGGCACCACACTCCCAGCACCTACTTTCCCTCAACTCTCTGAAACCCCACGTGGAAAGATGTTTTAACCTTCATGGGGCTGGGCCTCCTTCCCGGGCCCAGGCCTGGGGTCCAACAGCCCGTTCCTTTTGTCGGCAGGTGTTGGGACCTCACTTCCAGAGTGGAGTCTGTGCTCTGCGGGGCCAGGAGCAGCAAGGTGAAAGGCTGATTCCCCAGGTAGCAGAAGCATAACCACTGGTATGAACTCTACTTTGTCCCACGCCCCGCCCTGGGACCAGGCTCCAGACGCCCGCTCCGCGTGCCTGGCAGCTCTGACCCCAGGCCCCTTGAACACCAGCTGCACAACCAGCCCCCACGCAGGCCTGTCCGACGCCTGAGGCCCCAAGTGAGGACGAGCCACAGACAAGAACGGCCTGGAGAGCCGGCCGGGGCCAGGGGGATTTTCACGAAATAAGCACATTTCCTGAACGTGCCGCGGAGGCTCTGAAAGCAAAGAACCAGGTGGTGTGTGCAGCAAGACAGCGCGCCCCCAGAGAGCCGGAGTGCACAGAAGGACCAGAGCCGCGTCGGGGCGTCGCTGGCTGCAGTGACCCCAGAAAGAATCCCCCGGCCGCGTGCGAGGGGAGGACGGAGAAGCCGCCACCCAGACTTCTGCTTTCTGAGGATGCCACCGACACGGCTCGTGTGCATACCCGTCACACACTCAGACGGAAGTGAATGTTCCAGGGGATGGACAGAATGTGCCGCGCGAGCGGCAGACGGAAACGCCCAGAGGAGACCACGTGGTGGAGCCGCGGGAAGGACGGGTGCCCAGAGCCAGGGGGTGAGGACGGCGGCGCGGTGCACCTGCCGCCCTTCACTGCCCAGAGTCCCTGCTCCTGCTGACAACACCGCGCCATCAGCTCCCGGCACCCTCTCCACAGGCCCAACTCTGTCCCTTCTGTAACCGCAGACTCGGCTGTCATCCCCGTCAGCCACTCCTCACCTGAGGGGACAGCTGTGCACAAACAGCCACTCGCCCCGCCCGCTGACCGCGACCCCGAGGGAGGCCCCCCGCCCGCTGACCGCGACCCCGAGGGAGGCCCCCCGCCCGCTGACCGCGACCCCGAGGGAGGCCCCCCGCCCGCTGACCGCGAACCCGAGGGAGGCCCCCCGCCCGCTGACAAGCACCACATAGACTGGCCCGTCCAGACGGCTCCTTCCTGAGAACTGCAAAAAGCGCCCTTTCCTTCGGGCCCCTGAGCCCCGCAGGCCTCCCCGGAGCTTGGCCCGGGTGGCAGAGGGCCAGTGCGCACAGGGCCCTGGGTCCTGACTCCCACCCTGGCCGGGTCTCCTGCAGGAGGCCCATGAATCTCTGTGCACGCACATGCCTTCTTGCCTTCCAGTGTTGTCTGTTTTAGTTCCAGTATAGTTAACAGACAGCGTCACGATGGTTTCAGGTGACACCTGCCTTCTCCTTGGGAAATGCCGACAGGACTGCTGGGTTGGGCCGGCCCTGGATGATGATCGAGGGTCCTGCCCACAGACCACCCCGTGGGAGCTGGGCCTCCCGACAATGCACCCTCGCCCATCGCATCCCTGGCCCGGTTCCCAAATGGAATTCTGCCCCCACACGGAACAAGATCAGGGGAGCGAGGGTACCGGCTTCCGATGTAAGGAAGCTGCCTAGCAGAACACAGGTACGAGGTGGTCTGCAGACAGGGGTCCAGGTGGTCTGGTCATCTGCTCAAGACCCCACAGAAACCACTGCGACTGGCGATGCGAATGGACTCCCGGGGGTGAAACCGTGTGGTCCTCCTCTGCCCGACATGGTCCCTCTGAAACAGAAGAGCAGGTCAGACCCAAGCATCTCTAACTCTTCATTATTGTGTTTCCAATCATGGACCAATACTTCTGCAAAATACAATAAGAGGGAATTATTTCTAAATGAGGGTGCACGTCACCGTCCCAACTGTGCCAGACTGCCTAATGGCTTCCAAGCGCCCTCGTGGTCTCCATTCTGTCCTGGGTACAGACAGTCAGGGACGCATGGGGCACACGTATCTCTGGACGACCTGTCTGGGGACCTTCAGCCCCTGGCCCGTTAATACAGTCTGTGGACACGAGGTTTCCAGAGCTGACTGGGTTCTGAATGAGACTTTGATTTGAGTCTTGTGAATTTTTGCAAATCCTAGTGATCATTTCCATGTGCAAGATTGTGTTAATCTGATTTCAGTTAACATTCGGTTTGACTCAGGGAGAGAAGTCGAAAGTGTCAGGGGTGTGGGTCTGTGTGTGCTCCTCCCACCGCACCCCCAGGCGCAGACGGCCTCTCTGGGGCACGGGGCACCATTCTTCAGTGCAGGTGGTTCCTGGAGGTTCGGGTGAACTCAGAAGACCATGAGCTTGTTTGTGCCTGAGCGAGAGAGCGTCCAAAGCCAGCTGCCGCAGCAGGAACACACCGGGGACTCTGCAGGAGGAAGACGCCGGACGCTTCCCGGGCACAGTTCCCCACTGCCTGACCTCCAGTCCATTTCCCCAGGACAGCCAGTCCTCGGGCTTTCCCGTCGTTGTGCCCGCTGGAAAGTGGGGTCCTGTTATGGAAAACCCAGAGCAGCTCTGGCCCTCACCAGACACCCCCTTCTCAGCAGCAGTGCCAGACACCGCTCATGGGGCCACCGCTGGACCTCTGGGCCGAGGCCGAAGACGCACCGTCACGTTGCTGGACATGCTTGCCCCTCGGCACCGCCTCTGCAGGCCGCCTGTGTGGGGCGAGCCGGCAGCATCTGTGAGAGCAGGGCTGGGTCTCCCCGGTTGGGTTCCCTTGTCAAAGCGTAGCAAGTGGAATCTACCAAAGACGGCGAGAAACCCAAGCAGCTCTAGCAAATCAGACCCAGTAAACGGTCCTGGCCCTCCTGGGAGCATGCTGGACACTCTCGTGATGGGACTGCCAGGCGGAGCCTCAAGGGCAGGGCCAGGGCTCTGGCTCCCGCCCGGCCCCCTGCAGCCCTGCTCCATCACAGCGGGAGCCTGATAGGAGCCCTGTGCCCCCTCTCCAGACCGGTTCAAACCACCCTGGGAACGGCATCTGGACAGCTGGAAAAATATTTGTCTTTGTTTGGATGTTTAGTTTCATAAATTCGACCAAAAATGGCCTCCAATGCGACCACCCTACAGCCCGCCTAGCAGTCTCCACCGGAAACCCTCCTTGTCTGGTCTTGGCCTCCTTAGCTCTGCTAAAAATAGGCTCCATGAGACCTGTGAGGCTTCCTCCGTGCTCCCCTCCGCCCGGATGGCCATGTGTGGCTCGGTGGCACTTTCTGGCCCTCCTTCCTTCCAGCAATTACTCCACTGCTTAATGGGTCTGACAAGCCAGAAGCTTATGCAGAATTAACAATGCGTTGATAACCACGAGGATCTGGAAAACCAACAGTCTGTGTTTTAGTAACAGAATCACAGCTCCTTGAAGTGCCGCCGGCTTGTTTTTGCAAGCACAGGAGTGCAGGCACGCGCCCCCGGGTTCCCGGCTGGGCTGGAGGGTCACCTCTGCAGGTGCAGAACAGTCGCACTCAGAGGCCTGGGTGAACTGTCCTTGACTTTTGTTTGTGTCATTGTTTTCACAAAAGGAAACTACAGGGCTCAAAGCTTCTTTCTTAAAACATCATTTTCCCACTGTCTGTATCAGAGGCTCCAAACTCACACGCCACCACACCCCTAACACATGGCGTCCTGAGCCCAGCGTGGTCGCCCGGGAACCTCAGAACTGCCCCCCACACCCCCACCAGCAGCTTGCACACACACCGCACCCCGCAGCCCTGCACGCCCCCTCCCCCCCACCGAAGCCCTGCCCCTGCCTCGGAGTGGTGCCGACTGTGCAGGGGAGGCAGACAGACAGACAGACGCAGGCGGGGAACAGAGTCGCCCCACACCCGCCCCCTCGCTGTCTCGGGGTTTGCCTGCTTCCCCCAGAGAACTGTCCGCATTTCACGCCACCCTCAAAGGACAGACGCAGGGAGGCGGAGTCCTCCGGGCTTTGCTCTCTTGCTGCCTTTTAAATTCCATCACAGTCGCTGTTACCAATTATTGCCTCTGGGCAGGATGCTGAACAGAACAGGTGGACACTTTTATTTTCACTAAAATAGAGCTCCCTGCTCAGCGGGGAGCCAGCTTCTCCCTCTGCCTCTGCCCCTCCTCCTGCTTGTGTGTGAGCTCTCTCTCTCTCTCTCGCTCTCTCATGAATGAATGACATTTTAAAATAAATAAAATACAATAATGCCCGAGATTCTGGAAACACCACATCCATACGTTCCTGCAAGAGAAAGAAGGGACGGATGGCGCGTCAGACACACAGGGAGGCCTGGAAGGAGTTTGAGTAGATTATTCCATTAATCCGTCCTCTCCATGTCTTTGAGATTCTTGGGGCTGACCCAGCCACTGCTCAAAAACATTAATATTGGGGCGACAAATGTAATTTTCACCTAAACTGCGTTTTCATCATTCTGGAATAAACACTTGCCTCTCTGAAAGAAAGTTCTTTCTCTCCCCTCCTTTCTTTTAATAACTGCGGGCCTCTGCCAGGGGTGTGAGGTTGCCTGCTGGCTGAGGCAGGTAATAACAGGTATTTTCAACCACGCTGCCGATGCCCAGCTCAGTGCTTCTCCGGAAAACTGGCTCACTGCTCTCCGTGGCATGAGTGCCAACGCTGGCCCATTCGGCCTCGTCCCTTCGCGAAGGCAGAGCCCCTGTGCTTGTCACTTCCAGCTCTGAGCAGAAGCGGGGACGGTGGGACATCAGCAGGCAACTGTAAAGCCGGGCGGGGCATCCTCCTGCTTCCCGGGTGGGTTCTTCCCATAAGGCTGTCGGTCGGCCCCTCTGACGCGCCTGCATCCTCCCGCTTGCAGAGGGCCAGGGCGGGAGAGCGCCCGCCGCCGTCTGTGCCAAGGGGGAGGCAGTACGGCCCCCCTCCCAGGCCCCACCTTGCGGAGGGAAGGCCCCACCTGCGGGACGGGGCAGGCGGGCACTCAGCCCCTGAGGTCCGGGTGGTGCGGCATCCGTGCGTCTGGCCCTTGGGAACGGGGTGGCCCCAAGACAAGGAACGCGAAGCCCTCTCTCCAGCTGGAGCCCCTGGAGGGCACTGCCGGGAGCACTCTGCAGACCAGAGGCCCAGGTGGTGTTCAGGCAAGCAGTTCTTTGCCTCTGGGGATGCAGGTGGGGTGAAGGGGCCAGGGAGGCAGAGAGAGGGTCCTACGAGGGGCCCCCAGCCCCTGGCACCACAGGCCCAGAGGAAAAGTGCCCAATATTCAGAAAATGCCACTTCTAGTGTTTCTATCCCGTTTTGTCTCTGATCACACACAAACAAGAATGCCCCCAAAGGGTCCCAGAGTTCAGTGAAAATCCTACAAGCTTTTCCAGAACAAATAACAGACACTGACCTCTGGCCCTTCTTTGCATGAGAATTAACATCAGCAGGCCCAGCCGAGCTAGCAGCAACCGGGCTCCTAAATGCCGGCTTCTGATTTAAAACTCTGATTTTTTTTTTTTTCCTTAAGAAGCCAGAAGAAAAGGGGGAACTTGGAGCTCATCTGCATTACAGATCAGGCCTCTCGGAGAAAATCAACCATCCATAATTCATTACGTGTTCCTGCAGGGGCTGCAGAGAGCCGTGATCCTAGCAACAGAGTCCTGGCAACGCGGGCACAGCCAATCGGCGCCAGCCGCCTCCCGCTCTGCCGGCGGGGAGGGGGCCGCCCGGCCCCCGCACATCTGCACAGGGCCTTGTTACGAACGAGTCCATGGGTGGGCCTGGGGACGGGGACGGGAGGCAGAAGCCACGGGCTCGGGCCCAGCGAGGGGATCCAGGTCTGTGCAACAGGAGATACGATCTGGGGAGGGCCCCAGTTTTCTAAGGAGCCGCGGAGCCGTGACTCTGGTCCGGCGGCCAAAGCACCGGGCCACCTCTCGCCTGCCTCTCGGTTTTTACAGCCGTGAGGCCCCCGCAGCCGAGGCTCCTGACCACTGCTCACGGAGGCCGTGCTGCGGGCCTCGAGGGGGGCCAGGTGAGGGCCGCGTCTCCACCCTGCACATCGCCGGGCGGTTGTAGGGCTCTGCCCGGAAGCCTTCTGGATGTGCCTTACCGCGTGCCTGCCCCACCACCACACTGGGAGCCCCTCCCTTCGCACGTTTTATCGAGAGGGGGCGCAAAGCCACAGGAGAAGAGCCTGCCCTATGTCCCCCCAGCTCTGCCACGGCAGAGAACGTGCAGGCAGCAGCCCTGTGCGCCCCTGTAAATCACTGGTGGTTCATAAATAGAAAGGGTGGGAGTCTTGCTTTCAAAATCGTGGGTTCGTTCACGGCAAGTGTCCAATCTCCAGCTTCCTCTCCGTGTCACAATAGCTAAACTTAACCCTGGAGGCCACACGGTCCTGTAGGAAGCAGAAGGACTTCAGGCCACTACGCGGCTACCGGCGGAGCCCACGCCCACCGACAATTCAAGCCGCCGGGCTGCCCGCTGCAGTTCTGCCCACAGTTAAGTCTGGCTGCCCAGCCTCGCGGCTCTGAATTTCTGCCACGTCACACGCGGGGAACACGCGGGGAACACCCTTTCTTGTTTTCCCCCAAAAGTACTGAAAGGATCTCTTGTCTGCTGTGGCCAGAGCATTCAACGTGTCCGTCCCGGTGAAAATTTCCAAAGAATGCCAGCCTGGCCGCCTCCGTGCCACACAACGGGGAGCCTGCGTTCGCGCTCCCAGACGTGCCACGGCTGCCAGGACAGGCTCGTGCGAAGTCTGCGTTCATCTTCTGGGTAAATGAGCAGCTCAGTGACCTGCCCCCGGCTTGAGGCGGCCGGGCCCATGAGTGTCAGCGGCAGCCCCCACCTGAAGCCCCCCGCGTCCCCTTCACGCACACGGGCAGCGAGAGCCAAGGTAACAACATGCGTTATGGACACTTCAAACTACATTTTGGGACCCGTTGCCCTATTTTGAACTGCACTGAATTTAAATTAGTAAGAGCCTGGGCAAGCTGCCGGGAATGAGGAAAATGCAATATCCTTAGAGGCCCACCTCCCGCCCCGAACACCCTCCCGGAGGCGGTGGGGCTTACCTTCAGAACCTTCCTGAAAGTAGATTTCATGAGAGATTATTCCCTTACTCAAACTCATACCTATGAGTCTTCTAACCCTACTGGAAAAAATCATCTCATCTCTGAAAAACTCGTGCTTTTTTCTTTGTTTGAAATGGGTGCTTTCCCCTCAAGTCACATGAAAATGTCTCCTGCAGCGATGATTTAGATCTAAAACCACTCTTAGATTTCCGCAGAGTTCAAATGAGCCCCACAAAGCTCACCACACCTTCGAGAAGAGACGCACAGACAAACGTCAACACAGCCCGCAGGCACTGCAGACGATAGGCCCACGAGAAGCTGCAGGGGTCAATAAAGCAAGGGTGGGATGGTCCTGCTCTGCCCCGCAGTTCATCACAAAGGGAAGATTTTGCATGGCAGATCTGACTTTGTAGTGAAATAATCCCTCTGGTCTGTGGGGCCGAAGCAGCACGTGGTCGGGCGGCGGGGCGGCGGGGGGCGGGTGGTCAGGGCCACGTCTGCTTCCTTCACAGGGATGTCTTCACGCAGATGCTGAGAAAGCACTGGTGGCCTCCAGGTTCACAACAGTCAATACATTTCTCTTCCACTCGTATTGATAAAAAATTATAGTGGGAATCCAAAGATACCTGCTTTTTTTTTTTTAAGATTTTTTATTTATTTATTTGACAGAGAGAGACACAGTGAGAGAGGAACACAAGCAGGGGGAGGGGGAGAGGGAGCAGCAGGCTTCCCACTGAGCAGGGAGCCCGACGCGGGGCTCGATCCCAGGACCCCGGGATCATCACCTGAGCCGAAGGCAG
>NW_027397161.1:348267-406854 GCF_003265705.2 Callorhinus ursinus | reverse complement strand
ATCCCAGGACCCCGGGATCATCACCTGAGCCGAAGGCAGACGCTTAAGGACTGAGCCACCCAGGCGCCCCAGAATCTGCATTTTAAAAAAATATTTTATTTATTTGAGAGAGAGAGAGCGCGCAAGCAAGGGGAGCGGCAGAGGGAGAGGGAGAAGCAGGCTTCCCACGGAGCAGGGAGCCCGATGCGGGGCTCGATCCCAGGACCCTGGGATCATGACCTGAGCCGAAGGCAGACGCTTCACCAACTGAGCCACCCAGGCGCCCCTAAGATACCTGTTTTTTAAGTAGCTATACATTTCTTGTTATCACGATATGTGTTCCCTTAAAAAAGACCAAAAACCCCTGACACACAGGCAGGAACATAATTCCTACCCAGCGATTGTGCACATCGCCACGGGAAGAGAGCTTGGACACGCTTAGTCTCCGATGAAATGTGTGGATAGGCACATTGGCAGATCAAGGCCGTGGCCCCCCAGGAAAGGTGAACCACATGACCAGGAATGCTCTTGGCAAAAGTCCCCACAGCCCCTTTCCACTCGCGAGGGAGAGCAAGTGGAAAACCACAGGAGACGTTGTATAGTCTGCTGCCCACATGGGGCCTCCATCCCGAAGGGAACTCTGTCCCTACTGGGCCACCTCCGTGGGCTTCTCATGACTGTGGCTTAGCTCAGCACTTCTGGAACCCCGGCCACGCCTGGAATCCTCCCAGCCAGGGCAGCAAAAGCTCCAGCCTTCCAGAGAGGCCCATCAAGGACTTCCACGTCTCCACTCCACGCCTGTGTTCAATCTCATTCACACACTCAAGGGCACACATGCACACGTGCACACGAGGGTTTATTTTTCCGTCGGCTGGCTTTGTCACACATAGAGAGTATCGTTTCCCCAGGCTTGTGGGGGGACAAGCAAGGCATGTAACCCCCAGCTCGCAGCCCACTGGGACACCTCCAAAGAGCAGGACCTCCACAGCAACTGAAGATGGAGAACATCCACTGTGTGCATTTCCAAATGGGAGGCCGGCCTCCAATCTCTGTGCAGGGCTCCACCTTCATGTGTAATGAACTTGTACACATGCGAAATACGCTAGCTAGTCAGAGGGTGGGAACTGAATGTTCTGGTGCATTCACCATGATGCTCCCTGGCTGCCAAGGTTACCAACGGCACTTACTTTTTTCAACTTCCCTGTGTTTCCCAACTATTCTTAAACCATCTGCATTATTGGGGAAGGTGCCATTAACAAGAGCTGGAGTGTAGGACATGCACCTTCCTTCAGAAAGTTCTAGAGATGAGCACCTAAGGGAGGCTGCCAGAAGTTTCCAGAGGAACTGGGAACTTCGAACATGGTCTGAAAGGCCTGGAGGCAGAAGAGTCTCCAGTCCCCAGCGGCAGTGCTTCGCGAGCCATGCAAACCCCACAAGCCTTGCTCTGCTGTCTCAGGTCGTATGTTCTGTGGAGAAGCTCACTGGAGAAAGGCTGGGCATGGCCACCTGTCTGCACCTCCTCCCAGAACCAGGAGGTTCAGGGGAACAGCGCCCTCCCCTCGTGGGAGGGCCGCCCACCATGGGGCCCTCACACAGTCTGCACCAAAGGAAGTGGCCTTGCTGAGTCTGTTCCTGCAGGCAACCATGTGGCCTGACCCGGACACTGATTTCACTTCCTCCCAAGGCCCAGGGCGGGTGGTGCTGTCCCAGAGTGACCCTCCATCTTCCTCCCGCTCTCATTCTCTCTGTGCCCTTCCTTCTTGTCTCTCCCGGCAAGCCTTTCCCCCGAAGACAGACAGACGTGAGGACTCTGGAAATGGCTTCAGATGGCGGGGCCTGCCTCCCGCACGCCGGCTTTCTGTCACAGGAGCAGCTCACGATGTTTAGTTCTTCCCAGCGGAGGGGCGCTAAGAAAATGACCCTTAACCCTTGGCTCGGCAGGGGGCTGAGGGTCAGGAGAGGTCAGGAGAATGGCCCTGTGCCGTCACCTTCACCGTGGGCCTCGGGAGTGCCGTCAAGTGGGATTTCAGGCCCATCGCTCACCCGCCCCCCGGGAAAGCTCGCAGCAGACAATAGGGCCCAGCCCACGCGTAGCAAGATGAATCTCAACTCTTTGACCCAGAAATCAGAGAGGAAAGTGGAGAAATTAAACAAATCAGGACAAGGCATGGAATCAGGGGGGGCCGCCAGAGAGGCGTAATCAAGACTCTGAGCCACAGACCAGGAAGGTTTTGATTAAAGAACAGATTGCCAAAGTTAAGTTTAAGTAGCTTCTGTGCACCCTCTTTTCTCAAGTGGCGCGATTCCCCCCGGGGCAGCATCCAGCGCAGAGCAAACAAGGGTGACAGGTGATGAGCAAACCCAGGGGGCAGCTGCCGCCACCGCCCCCCTCCCTGGACGCAAACACAGAGCTGCCCGGACCCCCGGGCCCGATAGGCTCAGGCTCCAGAGCGATAGCTGCCTGTGCGGAGGGTCAGAGCTTCGCGAGCCGCCCCTTTCTGGCAGGTTGTGCCGTGAGCATAATCACGGACGGGGACAATGTGCCACGCGGTCAACGTCCTGGTCATCAGTCAGAGATGAACAGGACATCTTCCGCACAGACTTGGACAAACAGGGCGAGAGAGGAGAGAGAAGGCCTCCCCTAGGCCGGCAGCTTCAGGAGGGAGGTGGGCCCGCGGGAGGCTGAGGCCCCAAGGGGGAGGCCATGGGGGGGACACACCAAGCAACCTTCAAGACTGCTTCCACGTTCAGCGACAAAACCCAGCAGACGCCCATGTGCCCGCAGGCTGCTGGGACTCCTGCCCTGTGCCAGATGCTGACATGTGGTGCAGAGAAGGCGCCTGCCCCCAAAGAGCAAAATCCACCTGCAGCTACGCCTCCCGAGCAAGGGCAGCCCCGGCCGTCGGAGGAAGGGAGCAGGCTGCCCAAGCACACGAGGTGGGGACAACACTCACGGCACACGGCGCACAGAGGTGAGAGCATGCAATGTGCGGGGAGCACGTCCTCGGGGGGAGCGGGTCCGCAGTGGGAGTACGACCATGGAGGAGCACTCTGCAGGGGGAGCCATCCATGGAGGAGCACGTCTGTAGGGGGAGCACGTCCATAGGGGGAGCACATCCACGGGGGAGCACTCTGCAGGGGGAGCACGTCCAGGGGGGGCACTCTGCAGGGGGAGCACGTCCACCGGGGGCACTCTGCAGGGGGAGCATGTCAATAGGGGAGCGTTTTATAAGAGAAGCATGTCTGTAGGAGAGAATGTCCGTGCGGGGAGCACCTTCATATGGCAGAGGGCCAGGACCCGGTGGGAGCCATGCTTTTAGCTGTTATACTGTAGCCGATGAGAGAGCCACTGAAGAAGTCCCAGCTGGGTGATGAGAGGGTCCATTTGACCCCATGGACCAAGATCAGGACGCAACAGAGAGGTGGCAGGTGCCCGAGCCGGGGCATGCCGGGAGCAGGGTCCCACAGGTGAGAGTCACCCGCCTGGCCCAGATACACAAGATGGGAAGAGACTCACGGGGTTCCCTGGGAGCCCTGCTCGCTCCCCACTCAGCCCTGCATTCACCGGGTCTTCTGTTCACCGGCGCTTACCCAGCGCCCCGTCCCCACCAAGC
Source organism: Callorhinus ursinus (assembly GCF_003265705.2). NCBI lineage: Eukaryota > Metazoa > Chordata > Mammalia > Carnivora > Otariidae > Callorhinus > Callorhinus ursinus. Next base: position 403,261 of record NW_027397161.1, on the reverse strand, counting down.
CCTGCGCCGGGCTGGAGATACAGCAGGGCACGTGGCAGAGTTCCAGCCAGATCCTCCGGCCTTGGTGGCTTCAATGGGACGTAAAGCCTGGACTGACGCCATAGCAGGAGGTCAGATTAGACTGGAAAGTTCAAACCTTTCCAGAAAAAAACAAAAAATATAGATCCATTACCCCAAACGCCTTGATACCGTAGGGCGAGGGAGGGGTAGTTTGACTTCCATGGAGAGGCCCTTCCAGAGGAACGCTCTGGGCTTCATCATCTGTTGGATGGGACACAGCTGAGCCCCCTGGACATGGTGACAGAGCTTGGCCACCACCCAGACGCATCCCACAGCCGATGCTGATGGCCCAGGCACCCTGCTCGGAGGGTAAACACAGCCTCCTGCTCGCCTGTGGACCTATGCTCTGTCCACCAGGCAAGGGGACAGGGCGGGCTCGGCAGACGTGTGCACCCACGCTCGGCCCTTGCCGCTGGGGCAGCAGCTGGGCCCATCGGGGCCACCAAGCACTCAGCGGGGTCACTGCTCTGCGGCCCCCGGGGCTTCAGGCCCTGGGGGTGCCCGCTGGATCTCTCCAGAGCAACTGGCAGCTGGATATGCAGCCGGGGTGTCTGCGGTCACCCTCTCCCCAGAGGGTCGTGCCTCCTTCTCCGTGAGGGCCCCCCGCCCCAGCAGGAGCTCCCAAGAGCCGGGATGTTCGCGTGAAGGCAGAAGCCCCAGCCTTGCGAGCGGGTGCACCCGGTGCCGGCCCGGGGAGCGAGCCTCACAGTGACGAGCCCCCGCGCACCGGCGGGATCTGTGCAGGGCCGTGGTGGGAGGGGTTCTTTCTGCCTTCTCTTCCACCCTGGCATTCCCTCTAATGCTCCATTTAAGGACCAGCAGGACCCAGAGAACATTAATTACTGAACAGCATCAGCTTTTAAGAAGAAAATTTAAATAACTGAAGATACTCCAATCTCCTTGCATCCCCCCTGGGGGTTCAGGGCCGACCCAGCAGCGGAGGCTCAGGTGGAGACAAGACTTTAAGGAGCTCCTTCCCACCGGCACCCACCCGGGCGCCCAGGCCCCGGTCCCACTGGCTCAGACACGGCTGTCTGTCCTCGTGGCTGCAGCAACAAACGGCACAGCCTGGGGCTCACGTGACCCGCCGACCCACAGAGGCCCATCGCCTGGCGCTGGGGGCTGGAAGCTGGTATCTGCGGGGCGAGGGGCCCCTGAGGCCATGCTCCTGGCTCTAAGACAGTGGCCTCCCCTCTGTGCACACACTGGTGTCTCTTCTCAGGAGGATGCTGATCCTGTGGGGTCGGGCCCACACTGTGACCCCAGTAACCTCAGTCACCTCCCTAGAGGCCTAGCTCCCATACCACTGGCATGGGGGTCAGGACCCCAATACAGGAATTGGGGGGCACGGCTCAGCCCAGAAGCCCCCCTCCTGGGCCTGAGGTGAGCCTCACCTGCACATTTCGCAAGTGGATCTCTAGGGCCCCAGTTCTCCCCGCAGACCTCCGCTGAGGCTCTGCCAGCCTCACTAAGCACCCACTCACCTTCCTCTGAAATTCTGAATGGCCCCCAGGATGCCCCACGGGAAGGGGGGACGCTGGCTCACTCCCTGCTATTCACACCCCTCCCCACAAGGAGCATGACACTCCTGGATTTCTCTATGCAGGAGATGCAACGTGCCCACAACTCAGCTACGGTTGGACTCTGACGCTGGCTTCCTATCGCTCTGCAGGTGATGCCCTCCTGCCAGCGGCCTCCCTGGAGCATCCAACACAGAAGCAAAGAAAGACGTGAAAGCTTCCAGAACGTCCAAGGGGGTGGCGGTGAGCTGCACGGGGCTCCAGAACCATCCACGGCCTTCCATCGTCTCTAGAACAAAGCTCCAACTTTTCAGCCTGTTGCAGTCCCTCCAGGCCTGGGCCCCTCCCAGGCTTTCAGCACCTGTCCGCTCCGGCACCTCTCCCCCGCAGGCTCCCTGCTGTTGGCTCAGCCTCCCCTTGGGAACCCCACACTCACACCAGCTCTCCGTTACCCAAACCCCGCCTGCCCACCCCTCACCTCCCGCACTTCAAAAGCTTCTGACTGTGGCTTGCCCACTTTGCCCAGCCGGTGGGGCTAGCTCTGAGACCCCCAGTTCCCGGGGGCGGGAGACAGGGACGGACACACCCTACATGCCCGCAGGACCTCAGGAAGCTCTGCAAGGTCTGTGTTGTACCTTCTACCGAGGCATGACCACAGCATCGAATGATGGGGCTATGATTCAAGGCCAGGGCCGGAGGACAACTGCTTTGCAGGACGTGTGGCACCACCCGCGAAATGCAGCACACCCATGCTCTGTGGCTCTGCCAGCCCCAGGAGGAGGCCCAAGATGGTCAGCAGGGCCTGGAGAGGGTGGTGAATTTCCCTACTGAATGGAGTCTCTGAAGTTCAAATCATTCCCAAATGGGAAGACGGTGCCCTTACAACAGGCCGGCCCCAGCCGTAGAGCAGGCCAGCTGTAGGCCCTGACCCGAGCCCTCCCCAGGGGTGCCAGCACTGAGGTCCGTGCTAGTCTCAGCAGGAAGAAAGCACAGGCCCCCAGGCACTGGAGTGGGGGCCGCCCAGGACCTGCCCCCGCTCCTCTGCCCGTTTACTGGCTCCTGCCGTCTCGCCGGCTCCTGCTGTCTCCCCTCCTGGACCAAGGGCTCCAGCCCCGCAAGGCCCCTCACCGCTCCCCTTCCTCACTTCCACTGTGTAGCTGCCTAGTGACCTGTGAAAGATACATTATTTGGTGATTTTTCACGTAAGAACATAAGGGGCACCTGGGTGGCTCAGTCGGTTGGGCAGCCAATTCTCGATTTCGGCTCAGGTCCTGGGATTGAGCCCCTTGTTGGGCTCTGTGCTCAGCGGGGAGTCTGCCTCTCTCCCTCCCCCTCCACCCCTTCCCCTGGGCACACTCTCTCTCTTTCTCTCGCAAATAAATAAATAAATAAATAATCTTAAAAAAAAAAAAAAGAATGTAAGTTAAAACTAAAGAAGAAAATCATCCAGTTCAACTTTTCTTAAAAGATGTACAAAAAGGGCGCCTGGGTGGCTCAGTCGGTTGGGCGACTGCCTTCGGCTCAGGTCATGATCCTGGAGTCCCGGGAATCGAGTCCCGCATCGGGCTCCCTGCTCGGCAGGGAGTCTGCTTCTCCCTCTGACCCTCTTCCCTCTCGTGCTCTCTCTCTCTCATTCTCTCTCTCTCTCAAATAAATAAATACAATCTTTAAAAAAAAAAAAAAGATGTACACCAGCCTGCCTCAATGACCTCCGAAAAATGCATGTTCTTGCCTTTCTTAACAACTTGTACCTGCATCATTCTGACAGTCATTCTGAGGCCAAAAATTAAGTTTGGGCAATCTGAGTAGCTCTAAAGGCCGGTGTTCACGCCCATCGACGCACGCCCAAGGGGACACCGGGGCCCCAAGGAGACGCCCTTTGTGTCCGGACACTGACGCAGGCCACGCACAGTGAGGAGTGTGCAGGCTCCATGGGCGGACCTGCCACCTGCCCGGCCAGGCCCCAAATCAGCCCTGTTCCTAAGGGGTGTGTCCTCAAGTCTGAATGCACAAGCCCACTCCCGTTCACCTCTGCCCTCCATCTAGCACTTTCTCCTGGATGTGGGCTGAGCAGGAGAAAAGAAAACAACTCTCACAAGAGTGTGAGCAACCAGGGAGAAGCTGTGATAAAACCACCCATGCTGCAAAATGAGCAGAGCCAGGAAAGGGAAGGACACTGCTGCCCACGGAAATATGCACCAGCTGAGACAGAGCCTCTAGAAACCAGCCCTGCACCCTAAGCCCTGCTCCCTGCACCCTGTTTCCTGCTCCCTGCACCCTGCGCCCTGCTCCCCGCACCCTGAGCCCTGCGCCCTGCTCCCTGAGCCCTGCACCCTAAGCCCTAAGCCCTGTTCCCTAATCCCTGAGCCCTGCACCCTGAGCCCTGCACCCTGAGCCCTGCTCCCTGAGCCCTGTACCCTAAGCCCTGCTCCCTGAGCCCTGTACCCTGAACCCTGCTCCCTGTGCCCTGGTCTCTGAGCCCTGCATCCTGCACCCTGCATTCTGAGCCCTGCACCCTGCATCCTGAGCCCTGCACCCTAAACCCTGCATCCTAAGCCTTGAACCCTCAGCTAGCCCTGAGCCCACCCCCATGCCTGTCATGGCCACACCCCACATGACCTGTCATAACAGGACACTAGGGAGAGTGTCCACGTGTCCATGTTGCAGCCCCACGCTGGTCCCATGTGGGCTGCCATAGCATAGCACCACAGACCGGGCCATGGAAACAGCAACAGAAATGTCCCACTCGGTCTGGAGGCCAGAAGTTTGAGACCCTCGGAGGCTCCAGGGGAGGTCCCTTCCTGCCTCCCAGTTTCTGGCGGTGCCAGCAATCCTCGGTTTGTGGCCATGTCGTTCCAGCCTCCATGGTCACGTGGCCTTTTTAGAAGAACACCAGCAGTGGGATTTGGGGCCACCCAGCTCCAGTGTGACCCCTCGGGCTTCATCACCCTTGTTCTGTCACAGGTCATATTCACAGACTTCACCCAACCTTTTTGGAGGAGAAGACACAACCCCAACAACCCCACTCCCAGGAAAGACAGCAGAGGCCCCGGGGGGTCAAAAGCCTGCTCTGACCTGGGCACCAGGAGAGGGTCTGAAGGCCTTCCCTCAGACCACTTCGGGCTCTGAAGACCCTGATTCTTTCACCCTCACATTCCCTGGGGGGCCGGCCACGAGCCCTGACTGCGAGGGGGCGAGGCATGACCTCACCGGGGGCAGAGTGGGCTGTGAAGACATTTCTACCTCAAGAAGCCAGGAGCCATCGGCCACAGATGATTCAAGGCCACGGACACGGCCACCCTCACCGATGACGGTGTGCCTCCAATCAGAAGGTCGGTGACGGTACCTGGGGCGAGCAAGGCTGAGCCAGCCACACCTGTGGGAAACGGTAGCAGGGCTTCCTGGCGGCAGAGCATCCAGACCCTGTCCCCAGGATGAGTCAGAGCTGGCGGGCACTGCAGGCTACGACCCGAGACGCACTCACCAGAACGTGCTCCCCCACGCGAAGCTGGGACAGGGGCCCTTCATAGCCCAGACATTTCTGGAACTCTCTTTCTAGGCACTGTCCTTAGAAAACCCAATTGTTGGGGCGCCTGGGTGGCTCAGTCGTTAAGCGTCTGCCTTCGGCTCAGGTCGTGATCCCGGGGTCCTGGGATCGAGCCCCGCATCGGGCTCCCTGCTCCGCGGGAAGCCTGCTTCTCCCTCTCCCACTCCCCCTGCTTGTGTTCCCTCTCTCGCTGTCTTTCTCTCTGTCAAATAAATAAATAAAATCTTAAAAAAAGCAAAGAAAACGAAAACCCAATCGCGTTGTTGATCAGGTTAAAGCCGCCTAAATATCTTCTTCTCTCCTGCCATGCGTCCACTCAGGGCAGGGCGGTCTGTCCTGCCACAATCCACTCACCAATCTCACAGACCTGGTCACGGGCCTAACAGTGGCTGAGGCCCTGCGCGCACACACGCGGCGTCCCCGTCGCTCTGCTCGCCACCCTGTCTCCAAATCGCTTCTGGTGGCCGCCGAGATCAAAGGCCCTCTCACAAGGAACACAGAGCAGCCCCTGCTGATACCTGTGCTCGGCTCATCGCTGGTCAGCACATCCCCTCCGAGGCGACAGTGGGAAGGCAGCGCGAGTGGGTAGAACTCAGCCTCGATGTGTGTGTGTGTGACGTCCTCAGACCGCGGCGTGGGCAAGTGCGCTGGGACACACATGGCGCTGCAGGAGCTGCGTCCCCGCGGGGGCCCGGTGCCTGGACAGACTGCCCAGAAAGCAGGAGGCCTGGGAGGGACACAGCGTTTCACAGGAAGGAGCATTCCTTACGGACACTCGAGCAGAGCTCAGTGGTGCCCGCTGTCGTCGCCTACAGCCTCCAGGGTGTGGAGGTGACTGAACGCCCCGATGACCTGTGGTTTGCCTGGCGTTTGCTAACACCTCTCGCTTTTGTGCTGATAAACGGCCAGGCTCCAGGCTGACACCTGAGCGCGAGAAGATCGTGCAGCGTCAGCGACCAGGGAGACGGATTCGATGGCCCCACCGGGACAGCAGCCTGGGCTTTACCGTCCCAGCAGGAGCACAAACTCCTCTCTTGTTGTGAGGATGCCTTCTGAATATCGGCATCGTCTGCCACCCACGAAGAGGCCTGGTCACCTGCAGACGATGCACAGGACCACGTCTGACCGCGGGAATGGCAGGCGCCCTGCAAGGGACGTAGTAGTGCCGGTGGCTCGATGTGCCCAAATTAGCAGAGCCTCCTGTAGACACGCGCTCCTTGCATGTCCTGCACAAATTCCTTCCACACTGACAAAGAAGTGTTTTCAACGAAAACGACTGGGAAAGGAGGGGGGCGACAGCACGTGCTCCCCCCACGCGCCATCCCGGGCACGCCCGTCACAGCTCGTTGCTTGCAAACAACATCAGCTCATCGAGATGGAAACTGCTTCTGTCATCAAACCGAATGCAGAGAGAGAAGATGAGATTCTGTTTGGGGAGGTTTCTGAAATCACTGGTAACCGTTTTCCTACAAGTCTCTGTGGACGGTGTGTGACAGATGAGGAGCCGGCCGCCGTGGAGGCCGTGCCACCGCTGCCCAGGCCACGTCACGCCACGTGGCTGCTTACTTCAAACAAGAGTCCTGCCTTTTTTCAAATCAGATTTCAGTCTCTTCCACGTGATCATACTGAACTCTTAGTAAACGGCTTCTTTAAAATTCAAAGAGCAACCACCAGGCGTTAAATCCGTGCACACACCTTCCACAGGACTGTTTTAGTGGACTGCTCCGTCAGCCCGTGGCACTAACCCAGAACTCCAAGCCTATGATTTCTTGTGGCAGCTAGAATACATTGCTATTCACATCAGATTTAAAACTTTCAGAGTGTTCATCTGGGTCCCCAAAAGTGGTAATAAAAGTATATATTTCAGAGCAATTACCATCTTGTTCAAGGAATCTTATTCTAGGAAACGCTTGCCTGCTAAAGACTACAATTTACCTTCTGTGGTGTCATCTAAGATCTGCCATTTGAGGCATTCCCTGATTAATTCCAACTCTTTCTGAGCTGGCTGTGATAAATACCACCCGTACTGAGACGGCAGAGTCCCCGGTGAGCCGCACGGCGGGGAGGGTCCTGTTCCCCTCACCCAACCAGAGACGGCCCCCCGCCAGAACCGTGTCAGCTGTGTCGATTGCAGGTAAAAATTAAAAGTCCGTAAGTGCGCAGGCAGCCTCCCGATCTGAACCTAAGCCGGCTGTCCAGCTCTAGCGAAGTGTGTTTAGCTGGCAAATCTGCCTCGCGCTGACATTCCCCCAGGACACTTGGTCCTTGCAGCTCTCATCAATGCAGCCAGACATGAAAAGAAAGCAGACTTAAGAGCCCATAAAAGGGGTGGAAAGATTAATTTCTTTCTAAACCATCCTTTGACTTTCTGGCTGACAGGGTGCATGGCGACTGCTCGGGCGTCTGCATCCGGAGCGTCAGGCCGGGCAGCTCTGCGGGGAGCGTGCGCGCCTCCCGGTCAGCCCGCGCTCAATGGAGCTTGCCTCTTACCGCGACGCTGGAGCCCTGTCGCTCCTAACATATTCCTACCTCCACGTCCAACCGGTTTAGGCAAACCTCCTAAGTTAATGAAGCTGAGACCAATCGTAAACGGGAAGAATGTGCCCCCGGACGGGTCGGGGACAATGGCGGCTTTCTTGGGTGTGCCAGTCGCCGTCTTAGCTGATGGGAGAGGTCACTCTGCGCACAAGAAGCGCCGCAAGGACTTCAGAGCGCGTGTTCGCCACGTCCTCCGTGAGCGTTTCAAGCAGGAAATGGGGGTGAGGGAGGCTTTCCCTTGAGCGTTACCGGGACCGGGGCGGCCTGGGTCTCGACCTCTGTTTCTTTCCCTTTATGTCTTTCTTCCGTCAGCTTGCGGTTCTGCCTAGGCTTCCATAACGACTTGGCAGGAAGTGACGGGCAACGGGGGAGAAGTCACCTCTCTGATGTGACCAAGTGCCAGGAGCGGAAGCCACCGCGTGCCCAGGTGAGGAGACACAAACTCAGACTCGCACTCCTATCAGAGTATTACTAATCGTGAAAGTCTGGATTAACAAATCAGCTATATTTCACACCAAGGGCCGCCCAACAATTCCAGGACAGGTCTCGTCAAGAGCAAAGATGAAAGGAATCGTCTGTCTACTCTCAAGCGCTGGGGTGGCCCGGAGCAGGAAGGGCTCCCATTCACATCTGCTAGATTTGACACTTCATCTCTTTCACCACCGAGTGAGGGGTGGGGGGCAGAGTTCCGTGAGTGCTAGAAAGATTAACGGTAGATTTTATTTCTCTCTGTTAGCCCAGGAAACCACAAGTTACCATTTGTCAGATGTCACTGGAGTGAAAAATGTGGAAATATTCTTGGCATGTGGGTGTAGGAAAAAAAATCCCAAACTTTTGGTACAGCCTAATTTTATCTTCTCAAACCGTGTTCCTGTGAGTCCTTTCGTGTGTTATTGATACGGTTATGAGACTAGATGGTAAATGTCCACCAACAAAAACTCCGCACTCTCCAACTAATTATTTTACTCTACCAAGGGTCCCCTCCCCCTCCAACCCATTTTAGTCTTGAGTAATTTGAAAGCTAAAGTTTAAGACTAATTTACTCTGCCACGTGTGCCCGTGTATGTGCATGCATGTGTGCCGGTGTGTGCATGTGTGTGAGCGTGTGTGCACGGGTGTGAGCGTGTGTGCATGCATGTGACCTGTGTGTGCATGCGTGTGTGTGCACGGGTGTGAGCGTGTGTGCGTGTGTGCGTGGACGGATGTGAGCGTGTGCGCACGGGCGTGAGCGTGTGTGCATGCATGTGTGACCGTGTGTGTGCATGCATGCGTGCAGGTGTGTGCGTGCATGTGCACACATGTGCGGCTCGGGGAGGAGGCGGCTCTTCTGCCCAGTCCTGGTTTCCTTTATAGAGGCGCCCTCCTGTGGCCACAGAAGATATTGCACCATAAAAATACCGTCTCAAAATAAACTACTTGCACACTGACTCGCTGTTTATGCTGCCATTTTTCTACTGGAGGACGTTTGGTACAGAGAAATTCCCACTAAGCTACGTCAATATATGGAAGTTTCTCACAAAATATCCAATCTGGAGTTTTAAAAGTTAGGATGCTCAAGTATTAAGCCACGGAATCCACATTCTAAGACGAATTTCTGAGAGCAGGGCCCGCATGCCCGTTTGGTCAGATGGCATCGGCATCTGGGGCGGTCCTCACAGATCGCCCCACACTGAGCACTCACAATGCTGAAGCTTGTCCCCCTGCCATCCCTGAGGCCGGTCCGGAGCCCAGAGGTCTGAGATCCACACTTCCCGCAGAGGCTCCCCCTTCCTGCCTCTTACGGCTCCTGGTGGCTCCAGACATCTCAGGGCTCGTGGCTGCGTCACCCACGCTCGGCCTCAGTCTCCACGTGGCCTCCTCCTATCCATGTCTCTGTCTCGTCTCCCTCTCTTCCTCTTAGGACACCTGTCACTGGATTCAGGGCCACCTTAATCCTGAGGATCTCGAGATCCTTGGCTGGATCCTGCCTGCAAAGACCCGGCTGCCACACAAGGTGACGTGCACAGGCCCCGGGTTAGGGTGTGGATGTACACTTCTGCGACCACCATCAACCCCTGCAGATGACACGTGGGTCCCAGGGGGGCCAGGGGAGCAGTCAGCTGTGGCAGACTGGGGGCAGGAGGAGACGGTGCTGGACTCTGCGAGGTCCTCTGCCGGGGAGCTATTAATTCATCCCTCAGACAGCTCTGCTCTCGGGGCCCTTCTCTGCAGAGCAGACCCTCCTTACTGCTGCCTCCGTCAAGACTCCAGCCCCTGCTCAGTGGGGGCCTCAGGCGGACAATGTGGGACCCGCCTAAAGCAGGGCGAATGCACGGCCTTGCACAGGTCTCGGTCTGCTCCTGCCAGGTGATCAGCAGGCGGCTGTCCGCACTCGCACAGGCTGATGGCTCTGGGCTGGCTCCCCATTGGCTGCTCCCTAAGGCATGGTCCAGGGGGATGAGGGACAGGAAGAAAGAACTCGGGACTCCCAGAGCCAAGGGCGACAGGTGACCCTATCAAGTGACAGTCAACCATCAGGTAGGAGGAGATGTGCTGAGCGACATGTGACCACTGCTCACCATGGAGGCGGTCCTCCCCCACTGCTCATTCAGCTCAGCCCATGGGCCTGGCAGGAAAGTAGCAGCCCACTGTATTCCCCTTGGAACCACCTGCATCCAGGCCAGGCTGGCTCTGCTGGGCTCCAGCGATGCCGTGTGCTTAGCACCAAGTCCAAACTCTGGCTATTGCTGGAGGCTGCCTCGACCTGGCCCATGCCCTGCCGGTCTCACCCCCTCCTGCTCCACCCCAAATTCTCCCCTTTCTGTGGGTTTACCTCGCTATCCAGCCTGCATCCCACGCCTTGGCTTAGCCCATCCTCCTTGACTGGACACCTGCCTGGCTGCCTCTGACCTCCAAAACCCACCTGCGAAGCTCCTCGATCCGCCCCCAGCATGTGCCCCTCTGAATTCCTCCTGTACTAACTGTCCGGGGCCCCTGCCAGGGCATTACAAGGGTAGGGCTGGGGGCGACTTATCCTGCCTGTGGGCGTCAGCTCTTGTCCCCTCTGCAGGGCGGGGCTGTAACTCAAACAGCTATGCCTCCAACGTGCTTGACACATGTTGGACATACAGTGGGCATTAGATGGATGGACAGTGGGCGGGTGTATGATGGGTAGATGGATTGGCGGATGGATGATGGATGAGTGCATGGAAGCAGGATGGGTAGATGAACTGATGGATGGATGGGTGGCTAGGTGGATGGATGGCTAGGTGGATGGATGGATGGACGGACAGATGGATGGATGGATGGATGGATGGATGGATGGATGGATGGATGGACGGACGGACGGATGGACAGACGGATGGATGGATGGACGGACAGGTGGATGGATGGATGGATGGACAGACGGATGGACAGACGGACAGATGGCTAGGTGGGTGGATGGATGGATGGATGGATGGATAGATGAATTGATGGATGGGTGGGTAGATGAGTGAATGGATGGATGGATGGATGGATGGATAGATGAATTGATGGATGGGTGGGTAGATGAGTGAATGGATGGATGGATGGGTAGATGGACTGGTGGGTGGATGGATGGATGGATAAGTGGATGGATGGTTGGGTGGATGGATGGATGGATGGGTGGACTGATCCATTGTCGGTGGGCCCTCCTCCACTAGACCAATGGCAGTGGGGATCTGGAAAGAGCTGGTGGCAGAAGCTGGCCCAGGAAGACAGAAGGCTGACCTGGTTTCCTGCCTTTGTTGGTCATCCAAAAATTAGGCCTGCAATTCCTTGGGCCTGCAGTTACCCTGGGAAACGAGAATGTGGGAGTTGTGTTGCCTTTTCATTCCATATAGCCCCTGAGTTTTTCCCAAAGGATTTTAATGTCTCTGGTCCCTGAGACTGAGCTCCTTCTCCTGGCACACTCTGCTGTCACTGTTGGGCCCACTGTGCCCTCCTGTGGGATGGGGCAGGCACAGGCCAGAGCTTTCTGCTGAGCCTCTCTCTGTCATACAGCACACCAGCACACAGAATTACTCTGAGTCCTGGAATAATCCTTGTTAAATATACATATTCCTCACAATCACCAGTATCATCATCCCTCTGGACAGATAAGGTGTGAGATTTAGTGTCCTGGGATGTGACTTCAAAGGATGGAACACAAGAAAGATCTCAAAATCTGTCAGTTCATTAGGGGATTGGAAAGACAAAGTGTTTGGCCGCCGTGCTGTCCTCGGAGGGAGCCAGAGCACCAAGTGGTTATTCGGAGCCCTGGGAAAGAAAAACACATTTATCAAGCTTTTCTGTACAAAGTGCACTTCACAGACCCACAGTGGACCCGGGAAAATTCGTCTTTAGAGCATCCCAACCCAGAAAGCAGAGGGAGAGCACGTTGGATATATGTAGGATGCAGCGTCCGGGGTCTGCTCCGTAGGAGGAGGACACCGGGTCCCACCTCGCCCGGCTCTGCGGACTCTGGGAAACGTATGTGATGTCCTGGGGTCTGGGCTCTCCTTTGTAGAAGGACAGAAGAAAGCCGGGCACCCTCGGTGCGCCCAAACCATAAGCCTCCCTCAGAAATGTGGCGTCACAGGCCACACAAACCCCCCTCCCCCGGGGAGGGAAGCTCTGTCCTCTCCAGAGAGACGCTGGCCCGGGCCTGTTGCCCTGGGATCAGGAGCAAGAACAGGGACATGGGGAGGTGGCAGCCCCAGGGGCAGCCAGGGGGCTGGAGGGCGCCCCCTCCCGTCTGGGCTCCACCAGGCTGAGAAGAGACGTCCCCAAACCAGGCCGTTGGCTAGGAAAAAGCCCAGGATCTCTGTAAGCCCAGCCCCATCCTTCCAGACCCAGATGGCTGACTGCTACCCCATCCATCAAACTCACTCTCAGGAACAGGGAAGATTCATTGTCCTGTGTCATCCGGGGCCACCCCGTGTCACCGTGTAATGGCTAGTCGGTCAGAGAAACAATAATTTTCATGCCATAAAAACTGAATTCCGTTTGTTCACTAAGAACGAATGCTGTTGATCAAGCGAAACCTATAAAAACCCCCGAGACAAAAGGCAAAGAATTAAGGCTGATGCGCCGACTGACAGGCCGTGATTAGCGCGTCCACGGCCAGGGCAAGGGCACAGCAGGCGAGGCGGGGGCCGGCGCGGGGGGCCGGGGCTAGAGCCTCAGCAGAGGAAGGCAGTCTGGGCATCTCCGGGAACACAGCTCGTCGATCCTCACACGGCCGCTGTCGGGCGTCTGGGAGGGGGCCGGTTGCGGCCTCGGCGCTCCTGGGAGGACGGTCCCGTCCCGGGCGGGTCTGGGACAGAACGGGATTGTGGGATGACTCCCCACCTCGTAACACGATGCTGGAGCTGCTGGCGGATGAACGTCAGCGGTATGAGGCTCTGAGAGGCCACACGTTGGAGGCAGTGTGAGCCAGACGGCCCTCGGCTAAGGGCGCGTCCCGAGTTGGGCCGCGGCGACGCCTGGACCCGCGACCAGGAGACGAACGCCTCTGCCTTGGCGCCCACGCCGCGCCGAGGGTCTGTGCAAGCGCCTCCCCCCGGGCGGCTTCGGCGGGCACGCGCTGGGAGGAGGCTCCCGGCCGCCCACCCCCCGACATTCGGCGGAGAACCACGTCGACGGCACACGTGTTGGGGACGAGGACGGGAACGTGGGGGCCGCAGGTGCAGGCCAGAGCGAGGACATGACCTTCTGCGCTGCTCACGGGGCAGGGTCCGCAGGAGCCGCAGGGACACGGAGGAAGCCAGTCCAAGCCACGGGGACCCGGGAAGGGGCCGCAAGCCCGACGCTGCCGCAGGGCCTGGGACAGCCCCCTGGCAGCAGGGGCTCCTTGGAGGACCATCTGAGCCCAGCCTCATTCTCACCCCAGCAACGCGGGAACCGGACACGGGCAGCAGGTGCCCAGCGGGTGTGGGGGGCCGGTGGCCCTTGAGACAGCGAGCAGACGGAAGGTTCTGCACCTGAGCCTCCGTCGTGCTCGGCAGCAAGAGGCCACGTCATAGCCCTGGGGGTGTGGTTAGCAACGTCATGGCCCCCCTTGCCAGATGGTGCCGTGTCACATTCCTGGTTCTACTGCTGCCCTACCACTCCGGGGACCAGGTGCGGCCACACAGGACCCCTGGGCGCCGTACGTATAATTTCCCATGCATGTGCAAGGATTTCAAAATAAAAGTGTGTACATATCTGTTCAAAGTGAGCTCTGCAGCCCTTAATCCTCTTCACACGGGGGCAAGGGGTTGGCGGACAGCCCTGGGTGTGTGGGGGGCGGTTCCTCACAGCAGGACCACCTCCCAACCCGGTCCCAAAAGCTCTGTCCCCAAACGGGCCCCTTCCAGGTTAGGATGCTGTGGGGGGGGGAGGGGTGCCTTCCAACACCCTCAATGTCTGCTCAGCACCCAAGAAGCCCCTCCAGGAGGTCAGCAGGCCCCAGCGCCCTTCGACAGCTGCCTGCTGAGAATCAGCGTCAGCACCGGCACCAGCACCCCGGCCCTCTGCACAGCACCCCGCCTTCTGAGGTGGTGGAGCAGACTCCCCAGGAGCAGGGGTGTGAGCTCACACTCTTCCGCACAGGCCGAGGGACCTCAGTGCGCTGTGCCCCACGACCTGGGAAGCAGGCACCTACCCTGCTCCCCGGGCCTGTGGGGCATCTGTTCACCAAGGGAAGCATTAGGGCGAGCATCCTGTGGACGTGACGTGGGCTGCCCACCTGCAGGGCCATGTGAGGACCAGGGGCCCGGAGCCAGATGGAAGCTGGCTCCAGGCGTGCCTGGAAGGCACCATCCCACAGAAGCTGTGTCCCGACGTGACTGGCCTCAAAGCACAGTGAGGGGCGAAGGCGATGAAACTTGCCTCACGCCCTCCCCAGGTGCCAACAGCAGATCCCTGTGTGCGAGCATCGGAGACATATCCACAGACCAAACGACTCCTTGCGAGAGGCTCTAGGTCCTGCAAGTGGGCCTCTTTAACCCAGAATCGCATGGTTTCCAGCATGGCCCTTGTCACGCTGCACCCACAGCTTGGACGAGCGGAACAGCTCTTGCCCCCCACACCCTCCGCTGTCCCCCTCCCTGCCAGCCAGGCCGCCGGTCTCACATGAGGTCAGCTCAGTGGGGGGTTGTCCCTCACACAACACCCCATCTTACAGTCTCCTGAATCCAGCCTCCTGCCTGCCCCAAATAGCACTGGATCGCTCCTAACTGAAATGATAGACAAGAACGGTTTTTACTTTTAATTACTGATAACAGGGCGACGTGCAGATATCAATAATGACGTCACATGAGCAGTAGCACGTTGCATTTACGTTTTATTTGTGTAGGCAGCACTGAAAATACATGAGGCCTTCATGGGCACATTTTCCACAATAAGCAGTAAACACCAGTCCACACCACCTCCCCAGCAAAGCCAAACAAAGCCAACTTCTCCACAACAGTCATCTTAAAGGCTGCACTCATTTCTGGCTCTCACGCCCATGACACGGCCACAGATGCAAGTCCCTGGCACCCCTCAATCCCACCCAGGCTCTGCCCGGGGCCCTCACTGCCGCGCCACGTGAGCACACACTCGTGTTGAGGCGGAGAACGGCCCGGGCAGGGCACATGCAAGGAAGGTTAAGGCAACGCAGGATCTAGTCAGTAACAGAGGGTTAAGAAACAGCTGATCATGCAAAGGCAGAAGCACAGGAAACCGCACAGAATCTTGCCAGGAAAAAAAAAAAAAAGTTTGCAAAGGAGACAATGTTTACAGATGGAAACATTTCCTCCCGCCTCCTTGTTCATATCTTCTTGCCAGAGTGTATGTGTGAACACCTCCTCTGTTCTTCCCAGCGTGACCCAAACTATGACCCAGAGATGGCATTTACCCAACAACATTCTGTAGGATCCCGTGTATGTGCTAAGAAGAATTAAGGGTCCAAGGA
Source organism: Callorhinus ursinus (assembly GCF_003265705.2). Classification (NCBI taxonomy): domain Eukaryota; kingdom Metazoa; phylum Chordata; class Mammalia; order Carnivora; family Otariidae; genus Callorhinus; species Callorhinus ursinus. The sequence goes on along the minus strand of NW_027397161.1, from coordinate 387,678 downwards.
AAAAAAGATGGGATTTAGCAAAACTTAAACAATATTTGAAGTCAAGTTCAGGCTAGAGATTAAAACTACGATAAATATAAGGAATGACTTTACATCTAAAGTGATTCACCTCCGGGGCCCCCACGGATGTGGCCAGGCCACTCTGCAGAGCTGCTTGGAGGTCTAGCCCCGCCCCCTGGTCTGAAGGACGAGCACCCTGGAGGCTGTGACCCAGTGCACGATGCCGCTCGGTCACCCTGCCCTTAACTACGTGCTGGCTCCCAGAAATCTACCGCCATGAAGAAAGAAAGTCATTCCGAGAACACACACTCTGTTATCTGCCGGCACCTGTCACACCCCTAACGCTAGAAGTATCTCAGTAGTTGGTGTCACGTTGAGCAGCTGAAAAGAAGGCGCTGGGTCCTTAACCACCAGCGGAGACGAGATCAGATTTAGTGCCGGGAGAAGCGAGGGCAGTCCAGGCAGGCGCCACGCCTGTACCACCGCCACCCGCGACCGTCACTCCCATCTCCTGCCGTCCCTGCGCTGCCTGAGGCGTCCTCCGCATCCCCGTGCTGAGAAGGTGTGGTCTCGGGACAGGGGCAAAGCAGGTGCCGCTACCTAACGTGCGCACTACCACACGGAGCCGGCCTGGGCGCCGCCTCGGGCAGCGCGAGCGTGGCTGCAGTCCGTCTAGTGCTTGCCTTTGGTCGACTTCTTCTTCTTGGATTCCTCTCTCTGCTTCTGCTTCTTCCTCTTGCCACCTTCTTTGAATCCTAAGGAAACATGGCTCATGAAACACTGTGCAGAACAGTGGCTGCTTCCCCACTAAGAGGCAAACATGTTTCCAAATACTCCCCCGTGTTTAAAAAAAAGAAAAAAAAAAAAGACACAGTAAAGTCAGGTCTCTTCGCTTCTCTCCAGGCCACACCTGAAGTTCAACAAAACCACCAGCTGCCTCGTTCCACTGCACAGTGCAGCCTCTGACCCGATTCAAAGAGCACCACAGCCATGCAGGGGGCGGGCGTTCAGCCCACGCTCCCCTCTGCTCACCTTCGACAGCCCCACCCTGTGCCTCCACGAGACCCTGCACCCCTGCGCAGCCCCCGCAATCCACCGGGCAGGGCGGACTCCGCCCCAGGGATGGGGTCCCTGCAGCCCCGGCCAGACCAGAGTCCCGCCCGTAGAGGCAAGCCCGGCTGCGGGCTCATTTCCACGGGTTCCGGGCTGTTCATTCCCATTCCTCATCTAAGGATGAGAACCTTCCATTTTCCCTGTGCCGTGGACTTAACGTGTGCTTGGCTGAAGGTGAAGGAGAGACAGGTGAATGCACACTTCCTCACCCTCTGGAGAGCCCTGGCTTCGGCTCCGCAAAAATAACTCAGGACCTTGTGCGCAATTGGTCCAAACTATGTGGTGGAAGAACAGCAAACCGGCACACGGGCTGGACGCAGATTTCAGGTAACAAGGCTGTATTTAAATGGCCTGACTGGACAGGACGAGGGGCAGAACCAGCCCGGTCACTGTGGGACTGGGCCTTAACACACTCGGGCCCCTGAACCTGCCCAAAGACCATGTGAAAGCACTCTCGGGATTTTAAAGGACGCGGCCACATCCTGGAGCACCCTCTCCCATCCAGATGGGGCTGACGGTCTGTCAGCAGACGCCACAGGGGCACGACGCTCAACCTTCTGCAGAACCACAATCCCAGGCACGAGGGTCCTCTGTCAGTTAGATGGGGGCTGACAGCCAAGGCACAAGGAGCCCCCGACACCTGCCCCAGGCTTGGCTCATGGCCTCACCACCTGCTGCCAGGGCGATGCCTGTGAGGGCGGTCTGCTCACCCCTTGACAGCACTGAAGGAGACCACACGCGCCTCAGTAACACCAGGCCTCAGAGCCGCTTAGTCCTCACTCGAGTGACGCAGGAGGCTCTACGCTCCCCAGTCCTTCTCCGCCTTCCCCTGCAGCCTGTGCACCTGAGGTTCCACGCAACCTGCGTGTCTCACCTGGGGCTGTTACACCTGCCAGACACCCAGGGCCCTGTTTGTGTAGGAAGCTGCCTCGGAGTCTTCAATGGGAGGGAGAAGACAAAGGGCTAACCCACTTGGCAGGGCAAGGGTGAGGGCAGGCAGAGGGCTCACCCACAGCCGCACACGGAGGCAAATCCAGGGAACGGGCCCCAAAGGTCATGATCAAGGGGCGCGGCAGAGGGAGAACAGCCTCTGAGGCATCAAACAGGGAACCAGAGCTAGTCTGGGGAACGTGTCAGTGGGTCCGTTACTGGAGGTGATTACACGCAGGAGGCACAACGAGGTGACACCAAGATGGCCCCATTCGGTCCCAGGTGGGCCCCAGGCCGGCCATGAGTGGCCAGCAACGGCCAGTGGCTTCGAAGGAACACACGTGGGGTTCAGAGGCCTCACGTGTGATTGTCTGGAGGCTCGGCTGACTGTGGGCATCTCTTCTTAGAGGGGAGGACGGCCTCCCCTTCCCCACCAGACTCAATTACATGTAAAATAACCTGAGAAGAAAAAGAAAAACCTGCTAACCTACTACGGAGGAAGAGATCTTTCCTATCCCTGGGGCTCGAGACACCAGTCAGAGCAAGATGACAGAAGTCCCGTCCCCCCCTACGCTCCCTGTGCCGTCCAGGCAGGCTTTGCTCAGCTGCTGACTTCCAGGCTCGATGATGACAACCGAGCCTGAGGGAGCAGAAGGCCCCAGAGGAACACGGGGCGGCCATGGGGCCAGCTGCTGAGGCCTGACCCTCTCCTGCCTCCACCTGACCGCCGTGGCCACCACTGCAGTCATGAAATCCTAACACCTGACCCAGAAGGGGCCTTGGGCACACGCGGGGCAGAGCTGGGCTCGGTACTGCTGCGGCCCCAGCCCCTCGCCCAGAGAGCCCCTGCTGTCACAGCGCACCTCACTCCAAGTCCCCATTAACATGTCACTTCTACCACAAGGCTCTGTTAAGATGACAACAGAAAGGGCGCCTGGGTGGCTCAGTTGGTTAAGCGACTGCCTTCGGCTCAGGTCGTGGTCCTGGAGTCCCGGGATCGAGTCCCACATCGGGCTCCCTGCTCAGCGGGGAGTCTGCTTCTCCCTCTGACCCTCCCCCCTCGCATGTGCGCTCTTCTCTCTCTCATTCTCGCTCTCTCAAATAAATAAGTAAATAAAATCTTTTAAAAAAAAAGATGACAACAGAAAAATAACTTGGGACAAACTAAAGGAATTTCAGCACAAATGACAAGATTCTGGGGGTGCGGAGCTAGTGCCCCTGTGACCCAGCTGACATGTCCCACCCGTGCATCTGGTGCACGTGAGGGACACCGACCAGCCCGAGGCTACAGACCAGTCCCAAGGCCTCGCAGCCACAGGACCCTGCTCAGGCACTGGCCGCAACCACCCCTCCTGCCGATTGCCTCAAAGACAGGGGCCAACGGCAAGCAGAGCCGAGGTGCCTGGGGCTCTCCAGTCACTACGGAGGCAAGTTCCCAGAGCTGACCAAGAAAAACAAGTTTAATTTACCCCGACAGCCAAGTCTGTCTGCAGGAGCTCCAACACTGGAGGGAGCCAAGGGCCTGGTGCTCGGACAGGGGGCCCAGGGCAGAGGCTCCACAGGGACCGGCCGTGGGGGCCACTAAAAGCATGCGACCCCATTCCCAGGTCTCCCTGACCCCGCCCCAAGCCACACCTGTGGCACAAACCTCGAGGGGTATCCAAACCAACCCAAATCTACCTACTCTGTCACAGGGCAGGGCAGCAGCAAAGCAAGTTTTCACCAAGGCCTCCCCGCCAAAGACAAAGCAGTAGCGTGATTATGGGGACAGAGACACCTTTCGGATGATGAGGATCTAAAGCTGCAGGACAATAGGGTGGCAGCGCGGGGCCGGGACTCTGAAGAGCCCTGGGACTTAGAGGTCGACACCCGGGTCACATCCAGGTGAGGCGGGCGCTGCTGGGCTCCGCGGGGCGGAGGGCACAATGGGGTCCACAGTAAAGCAGAATCACCGGGATAGTCTCTGGGAAAATATCTGTGTTCTGGGACAAAGCATACGAGGGAAAGGGGGCTGCCCGCCACCTGGAGTTCCTGCACGGCTGGTGCATTCACAGAACAGCCGCCCGGCCATGTCCGCGCCTCCTCGCTGGTCGGACACCCCTCACCAGTACCACCAGGCGGGCTTCGGCCAGGCCGGACGGCTCACACCAAGGATCCCTCATGGAAGGAAACGTTTTAAAGCCCCGTGAGTTCTTAGCAGAGAAGCATGTTAGGTACATAAATTAGTATCATTAAAAAGACCGACTTAAAAAGCTGCCCAAAGCGGCCGGCAGCGTGGGACGCCACGCAGCTGAGCCTCTGCACCATGCTGCGCTCCACAAGGCCAAGCGCCCCACAGCAGGCCTGGCTCACGCGCTTCCTTCAAACCCCATGCATAGAAAAAACAAAGCTAAAGGATCAATTCTATTCTTTTAGTTGTGAATTCTTCTTCATGTTGAGTACCTTTAATTTTCCTTCTCAACAGTTCCATGTTCCTGATGCACCGTCTGTGCGGGGTCCACACATGAAAAGCACGAACCCTCTCTCAACACTGGACTCTGACCGTGTCCAGGTGACGCACGGTGTGCGACCCCAACAGCGCAGCAGGTGGGCGGGACAGTTGGCCAGGAACACAGCGCAGTGGCCCGTGAACGGCCACACCAGCCAGTCAAGACCACGCTGCCTGCCACCAACTCCTGCACCGCGGTGGCCAACCCACCCAACACCCGCCCGCCCCCCCGCCCCCGCCGCCCCGAGCAGAGACACCACTGCTCCCCACGCTGCACTGGGACCCTGACCTGGATCCCGAGTCTTTCGGCTGTGTCGGCCACATGGGAAACCCTCCCAGAAGCAATCAACTCAGAGTCCAGAGGAGCACAGCTGAGGTGAGAATGCACCATCAGCCCAGAATAATCGCTTCCCAGAGCTGCCAGGCCGCCTCCATGCCACACGGCCAACGGCAGGCTCCCAGGGGCCACTCCATCTAGTGGCTGTTCCGGTGTGGAGGCGCCCAGGGACCAAGTTCCTTCCTGTGCGCATGTTCTTAAGAAGAATCACTTGGAAACGCGGCCCAAAGCCGCCACGCAGCGCCTCCAGACTACACGGGAGCACACAGGCTGTCTGGCCCAGGGGCGGTGTCCAGGTGTCCCCAGACAAGGGTTCGTGCGGAGCTCCAGGGAGTCTGCTGGGGGGAGCCCGAGCCCCCCTTTATTACTGGCTGGCACCCGGATCTGCAACAGTGGACCAAGAGCTGGAAATGGTTTGTGCAGGGAACTGAAGCCTTCTGTTGGCAGGAAGGAGACCCTGAAGGTGATGGTCTGACTAACCTGGAGGATGTTCACCAGCTTTGTATCCAAATTTGCGATTTTGTGCCACATTCTTTTCTCACTTAGTCTGTTAACTCTTCCTTTGGGGCAGCTTAGAAAGTCAACCGAAGTGTCTGGCACAAGCTCACAATACATCTGTATGAAATTCAGGTCTTTAATTTCTTGTGACTTAACCCTGACGCTCTTTTCAAGACCCCATTACTCATGGTGACTCAACAGCATCAGAACCCCACCCCCCGGAAGGTGTTCTGGCTGTCCCAACCCCACCAGGGAGGGGCTATGCTCCAGGAATACAAGGCAAGCCTTTCAGCCTCCCAACAGCCAAGGAAAGGGGGCTGGATGTCCGTCCCCCGCTTCTTTTGTCTAAGACTTGTGCCAGGGTCAAAAACATGCCTGGACGGGACCTGATGGTAAAAACTGACAAAACCATGAGATTTCAGGGAGAAGAATGAAAAACGCTAGTATCCCAGGATTCTCCAGCAGGGCTAATTTATTCTGTACTTGGCAGGTGTAGTCTCCGAGGATCTAGAGCAAACAAGCAGCTTCGCCTGGGAAGCATGGGTCTCACTCTGAACTTGCGATCTGCCCTTCGGACCCGCTCTGCTGGTGATGGTCCCACATCCTGCCCCAGGAGCCTGGCTGCCTGGCGAATAAGACTCCACCAGGGAGGCCCATCTCTGCACACCTGATTCTTGGGAACTGGGATATTCCAACCCAGTACATAGGTTTATGGGGTCCTTCCAACCAGACAGACATAGCTCCTTAAAAATCACTGTTCAGGGGCGCCTGGGTGGCTCAGTCGTTAAGCGTCTGCCTTCGGCTCAGGTCACGATCCCGGGGTCCTGGGATCGAGTCCTGCATCGGGCTCCCTGCTCCTCGGGAGCCTGTTTCTCCCTCTGCTTCTCTCTCTCTCTCTCTCTCTCTCTCTCTCTCCGTCTCTCATGAATAAACAAAATCTTAAAAAACATATATATATTAAAAAAAAAAAATCACTGTTCAAACAGTGATCTGTTCAAGCAAACTGAGTCTACAACCCTGCCCCCTGCCACAGCCCCTGACTACCACACTGCCCGCTGTCCAAAGACCACTCGGTACCAAGAGCTGACAATCGATGCTAGGAAAATGTCCACATGCTCTCAAGGAAGAATGAGTTCTTTCTGAATCCATACAGCTCTTCCAATTCTCTCCATTTTTCATTCAATTACTTGGAAAAGGCTAACGTCTCCCAACGGTCCATCTCTTTGTGTTAGCACCACTCCGGGCCAGAGCTGGGGGCGTGCGCACAACCCCGTGTACACTCTCTGCTGTGCTTCGAAGCCCCAGGACACCCATGGTCAAGTGAGTGCCACATTCCTTCTGTCCTCTGCAAAACCCTACCAAGCACCTCCGCTTGATCTGAGGACGACCAGAAGGAGCTGCGAGGGACCAACTGCCCGATAGAAAGTTCTGGGGCAGGAAGGGGCCCAACCTCATCCTTCTAATGCCCGACTGCGATGGTGTGTTCTGTGGAGGCCCACAGAATGAGCCTCGCACGTACCCTGACGACACCCTGACACAGGGGACCGAGGACGGATGTCTTCGTCTACCACATAGCACGCTGCGGGCACCGTGGCGGCTCCCGGTGGCGACAACCAGGATGGGCACAAATGTGTCACACGAATGAATAATTCAAACTCATCTGACACCGGGCCTGCAGAATGCAGGTCAAAGCTATGGCACAGACATCTCTCAGGAATGACCCAGAACTTTCTATGGGGAATTCCCTTCAAAGATCCATCTGGGCTCCATTAGAAATTACAAGCCAAGAAGCTGGAGGAAGGCAGAGCCAGGGCTCTAGAGCAATGGGGTCGTGATCACCCAGCGCGTCAGAGGCCACAGAGGAAACACTACAGCTCCACCTGGGAGGAAGGCGGCACAAGGTGTCCAGGAGGGGTGCTCCGTTCTATTTTTAACCAAGCGCAAGTGAAGGCACAAGGGCCAGGAAGCAAATGCAAAACATTCCATCACCAAGACTGCAAGGGGCCCATCGTTCAGTGAGCGGCTCGGAGCATGTGGCCCGTCCAAGTTGCAAGAGCTCAAGCACTAAGTGCAAAGTGACAAAAAGAAACATTCCAAGTAGAAGCGGCACCTGTCATCCTCTGCCCAAGACAACACACTGCATACCACTGTGGAACACTGGCACCCCGTTTTAATCGGGGGATCTCACGGGAGGGGAGCCGAGAGCAAGGGGCCTCCTCCCGCCGCCACCATGCTCTGAGAAGCCTCTCGCGGGCCCCCGCCCAGCCCCGCCCAGCTCAGGTCAGGACACAACAGCACAGGAGTGATTTAGGTCCTCTCTGGTCTCGGGAGGGAAGGTAGCCGTCCCCTCGGGGAAGCTCCGCGTCGGTTCCCTTTTGCACACCTGCACAGAGCACGGAGGGGTCCCAGGGGCTGCTGGTGGCCCGCTGGCTGCCTGGCTCGTCCTCCTCTTCACGCGTGTGGAGAGACTCAGGTTTGGGCAGGGAGGCCGGCCTGTGTGGCCTCGGTGAGTGGCCGCTGGTGCTGGCGGGCTGGGCGGGCAGCGCACTCTGGCCTCTGCGCCGGCACTCCTCCAGGAGAGCGTCCTCATCGGCCACACCTGCAAGCACAGGACGGGGCGGGCGTGAGCTCGCACTGCTCCTCTCTCCACCCCGGCACGCAGCACCTGCCCTGGGGGCCCCCACTCCCCTGCAGGAGGAGAAGGAAGATGCTGAGTCCACCACCTGTGCTATCAGGGCCTGACCTTAACCTTCAGAGACGGGGCTGTGGCCAGGCCCGGGACACAGCTGCTCGTACACGCCCCTGCGCGTGCGCGCGCGCACACACACACACACACACACACACACACACACACACACACACGACTTCACGCGTTGTCAGAAGCACATGTCCTACTGAAATCCGTCAGGGGCCAGACTGCCCATGAAAATTTGTCAAAACTGACCAGTGGTTATCACCCTGCAAGGAAAGGGCTCCAGATGCTGCCTCCCATCCCGTTCATGGGCAGCCTGAATTCTAGAACCTGTCCATCTAAGGGGGGGAGGGGTTGGCTGGCTGGGAGGTGGGGGCCTGATGGCCCGTTTCCCTGCCCGCGCGGGTCGTCTGTCACCCCAGAGACACATCCAAGATGGGACAGTCCTCACTGCTCTCAACGCTGTGTGTCTACTGGTCTTTAGAAAACAGAAAGCAGTTTTCCACATTAAACACTAGGAACTAAGTCAGAAAACAAGTTATAATTGTCACTGAATGATCTCAAATTTCACTCTCTGAAGGCTCTTGATGACCAGGTGCGCAGGTTGAGAGAAAGGTGTCATATGAAGGCAGCAGCAATGCTGTCACACCCCCATCTCAGGGAACAATGGGCCCAAGGGCGCTCCCCAAGCCTCGTACCCACCCTGCCCCGTGGAGGGAGGTGGGGGCGTCCGCTATACAGGGCGCAACAGTCATCAGACGCCCAGCCAGCCAGCCCACAGAACCCGAGCCCCAAGAAGTGCACTGAGAGGCCACCTCCCTCCAAGCATGACCTCCAGCGTGGCACGGAGCGTGGACTGTCCCGTTCCCGCCTTCCCCGTCGGAGCCCCAGCTCCCAACGTTCCTGAAATGCAGACGAGTTTTTACCACACAGGTGTCGGCATACGGCTCATTCACACCAGGTGCGAGGCTCAGCGCGGGGAAGGCAGCGCCCACCTAGATTACTCTGGAGGGCGTGAAAGCACTTCTCACCGGTCAACTTCCGAGCCACAAGCACTGGCCCCAAGCCCTGGTGTGACCTCTGCCCTCGCATCAGAGCGCCGGCCACTGGAATCACGGCCACACTGGTGAGAGGCGGCGGGCTCCATGGTCCCAGCACCCACACCAAGCTCGGAAACTACTGGAGAAATAGGAAGTCCTGGGGCAGCCTGCATCATGCGACTGGCATTTTAGAGGTTTTCCAAAGTGAGTCTCAGGTTCCTCAGAGAGCCTCTGAAAATCCCCCACAGCTCCGGACACCCTGGGCCCAACACATGTGCTCCGGGCTTTCTGGCACTTGGACCCCCCACCAGCCCCGCAGCGAGGCTGGGCTAAGGGCCAGCGTCCTGTTCTCTCCCAGCTACCATGCACGTGTCCCACGTGTTGGCCGAAACGGAAATGTTAGTTTTGGAGCCGTTTAACCAGGCAGACCATCACGGGGGGAGGGAATGCTCGGCGGTCCCATGCACGTGGCCTGGACAGACGTTTTCACTTTTTTCTTAATTTTATTTATTTATTTGAGAGAGAGAAAGAGAGAGAGCACATGAGAGGGGGGAGGGTCAGAGGGAGAAGCAGACTCCCCGCTGAGCAGGGAGCCCGATGCGGGACTCGATCCCGGGACTCCAGGATCATGACCTGAGCCGAAGGCAGTCGCCAACCAACTGAGCCACCCAGGCGCCCAGGACAGACGTTTTCAGTGAGGACCTCGGACCCACTGAGGGTTTCTCAGAATCAAATCCAATGACTGAGAGAACACGGATACCCCAGGCCTGGCAGGCACATCCCCTCTGGGGCAGGTGCCTCAGCCAAGGACCACCCCGTGTCTGCAGCAGGAAGGCGCCCATGCGCGGGGCCAAGGTCGAGGTTGGGGGAGCACTCGAGGGAAGCCCATCTCTTGGGGGGGGTCTGTGGTCTGATTATGTGGCCTTGTGTTGTTTTTGGCAAATAAAACACAAGTACGACTCCCAAATACATGGTGTAGGTGCCAAGGAGCTGGCGATGAGTAGTAACCGCTACATGGTGACCTGACTTCAAAGCCTGCATTTGCAGTGGGGAGTGGAGAAGGGCAGGGAGCCAGGACCTCGGTGTCTGCAGGCGCCTCGGCTGCAAGCCGTGCTCAGGGAGGGGCCTGTGGCCGTGGCACCCGAGCTCACACCACGACCAGCTTTGTGCCCTGAACGTCAAGGCACATGCTCAGCTTCTCTCCACCTTGGAAGGAGGCAGGAAACCTGCGAGGGCAAACGGGCCGCCCCTCCGGGCCCCACACCATCACACCTTGTAATCAACAGTGATCACAGCAGAAAATGTCGGCACAAGTTCAGAACATGGTCAGTACCTCTCCATGTGGGCTTGGCTTCGTGAGTGGCTGGCGGAGGAGGACGGGGGCCCGTGGGGGGAGTCGCACCCTTCCCAGCTTACTTACCCCAAAAGTTCAGGAACACTCGGATCCGAGTCTCTCCCCGCCAGCCGTTCCGGCACAGGCCGGAGAGGAGGTGGCCTTTTCCCTGCCACCTCCACAAGCACCTGCAGCCACCGCGGCCAAGGATCACCCCCCACAGAAGAGCAGGGAGCTGGTCTGAGCGCAGACCACTGGCCTCGCTTCCGTCACTTACGGTGCAGAGAAGGTGGGCGTCTGCTGCTGGACACAGGCCCCCACAAGCTGGAAGGCCGCCACGGGGCCACACGAGCCACTGTGTGGGAAAGCAGCACCAGGCCTGGGCCGTCCTGCCCGTCACCGGTTCTCGCTGCACTAAACCACCTGCTCGCCCCAGGCCCAGGACGGGCACATACACCAGCTTCCAGGGCCGCATCGTGTCGGGGGTTTGCTGTGTGGTGAGAAACCAGAAGCCTCGGGGCGCCTGGGTGGCTCAGTCGTTAAGCGTCTGAGTCCTGGGATCGAGCCCCACATGGGGCTCCCTGCTCGGCAGGAAGCCTGCTTCTCCCTCTCCCACTCCCCCTGCTTGTGTCCCCTCTCTCGCTGGGTCTCTGTCAAATAAATAAAATCTTTTAAAAAAAAAAAGGAAACCAGAAGCCTCTAAGATGTTAAGCTCGATATTCTGAGAATGCCTTGAATATGCAGAGACCGAAAGCAGGTGCACGTTGAAGGTTTCTGTCCGCTCCAGACTCTGGGCGAAGGTGCCGCGTCTCCCACGCCTCTCGGATCCAGACACACTCAGGGCACAAGAGGCAAGCACGTCCCTGCCTCCAGGACTGCACAGGAAGCCGGAGTCCTGCAGGGGCTCCCAGGCCCCAAGCGCCCAAGCCTGCCCACCGGCTCCGACCAGAGGCTCAGTGCCTGTCCTCCCCACACCCAACCTCCTGGGCAAACCCTAGTGCTGCTGCAGCTCAGACCTCTCGCCCATGAGGCTCCTTCCCTCGAGCCCCGCTGCAGAGGCCCTGCAGCAGGAACTACCACGCCATCAGGGTGGGTGGCTGGGGCTGAGCACTAGGCTGTCGGGTCCACAGTGCCCCTTTCAGAAATAGAGGAAGGACACACAGCTGAGCACCTACTGTCCCACACATCGTTCTCTTCCTGATACACACAGTCGACCCTTACAGGGGACACAGTGACCTGTGTGCTCCCCCAGGCCCGCCATGCCACTGAGAGCTCCTTGGGTCTGGCGCAGGGGCAATCAGGTCACTGACCCCACAGAGTTCCCACAAAACTTAACAGTATCTCAAGAACCAGGAAAAATGATTCAGGGAAAGGAGATAAAGGACAGAAATGAGAAGCAAAGATTAAATCGCGGTCTTGCCCCAAATCTTCACTGGATACTTTCTGCAAGGCCTCAGTCCACACGTGCGCATTCAAGCACTCAGAGTCCACTACATGTGCGGTATGCTTGCAGGCGTTGACAAGGTTACGAAATGGGGCCACCACCCTCACCCTGATGGTAGCACGTATGCCCAAGTTTGAGGAAAGGGATGCAAGTGCTGGTTTTAAGAAGAACGCGGGTTATGATGGACTGGACCGTTTGGAGCCCCAGGGCAACGCCATCGCTTCCGTGGCAGAGCCTCTGGTCCTCACCGCAAGGCGGGAAGCCTGCCTGCGCCCCCCAGGCTGAGCACCGGGCTGTGGACTCCACGTGCCAGGACCTGAGCCGCCCCCCACTGCTCCCCCCACCGCGGCAGAGGCTCGGGGAGGGGGAGGGGGAGGGGGAAGGGGAAGGGACTCGACATGAGGAGAGGGAGGAGCATCTGGACCAAGGACGGCCCGCACCCTGTCTCAGAATGGACTGCGGCACAAAGGGGCGGGTCAACCGGTCGTCAGGACCCACTGCTCCTGCCTCGTGGTGACGAAAGAGGGAGCTTGTGTGGGGGGTGAGCACCGCAGGATCGGAACTGGCTTTACCTCACCTCAACTGCAGAGCAGTCTTACCAACCTTCCGGAGCACCAGATTCCGCGCCCCACCCCCCCCTCCCCCCCCCCCCCCCCAAGCCCTTTGTTCAGAGCCTCTTTGTTCTGCCTTCGGTTCCCACCAAAGCCCCGGGACGCGGCAGTGCCAGGTCGGGAGCATTCCCACTGCCAGGTCAGGGCCGCGCCGCTGGGCGAGAGCGTCTGCGGGGAACTCACCCAAGCAACACCCACCAGCACCTCACGAAGCCACAGGGTGCCTGGGTGCCCGGCGTGACTTACAACTTTCTGAATTAAAACCAGACTGACCACGGCCGCCCCTACCTCATCCCCTACACCCTACGTCACACTTTGGGAAGTCGCAGTTTACTGCTTTTTACGGCCTTTTCCAAAGGTTCAGTACAACTTCACGAATTACTAGACCCTTGCTCTGCTATGGCATTTCCCACTGTTTCAACAATTTGAGTTGACCGCTTCGTATTGTATGAAGGTAATACAAAATACAAATACCTGGAAAAAGTAAGTCACCTCTAGTTCTACAACCCACACAGAATTTACTATCTTGGTGTAATTTCGGCAAGCCTCTTTTCCTGTGTGTGAATTAACTGAACTTTATGTTGCTTACAGGAGTCCGAGGATCTTTTTCATTTGGAAAACTAAACATACCAGCAACAGTCCTGCCCTGCAGCACCAAGTTATGAAATTTAAAAACAAAAACAGGGTCTGCAGTGTCCCAGCCAAAGCACACTGAAATCATTGAGAAGCTATGAAAGGAATGCTCAGCAGCTGCTCCGTGCGCACAGCCGACCCGTCAAATTGCCTCCGTTCTTTCCCCAAATGGAGTCCAGATACAGTGAGTGTACTCTGGCTTGATAATATGCAAATGAAAACAAACTTCCGTAGATAAAAACAGAATCCCTTTTCCCAAATAAGTACAATGCAAGAGGCCTTGGTTGTGGCTGCTGTTCCCCGGCAGGGGCGCTGGCAAGGCGGGGGGGTGCAAAACCCTACTTACTCAAGTCATGAACACCAACACAGTGGGAGATGACACAAACACCCAAAAATGCACCAGTGGTCCATCAGAAGGTTCACTCGAACCTCAGGGCCCGGTCTGTGCCAGGCGCTCCAGACCCACGTGAGACAGGGCTCCTGTTCTCACAGATGCAGTGGAGGACCCACACGCACAGAACACGGTGTCACGGTGAGCTCCACGCCCCCCACCTCGTGCTCAGCAAATCCACAGCATGCAGGGCCAACGGCGAGGGGGCAGTTCTCCCAAGGCGGACAGAACGGGACATGAGAGCACAGGGAGCAGCAGGGACCAGGGTGTTCCTGGGACGCAGGACAGAGTGGCCATGGAGAGGCCTGGGACAGGAACAGGAACACACAGGCACCACACGGACCCTAAAATGTCTCCTAAGCCAACGGGGTCCCTGAGCGGTTTTCAACAGGGCAACGACTCAATTCCAGCCAGCAGTTGGTGGACACGTGACACAGGGACAACATGCAAGCTGGACCGGGAAGGCAGACCGGCTCATTAAGGGAGGCAAGCACTAGTTCTCCAAGTAAGCGGACACAGGGAAAGCACACCCCGGCTGGTTACATGAAGGGAAACCAAGTCACGGTGGGGCCCAAGCCCTGACAGAGAGGGGCTGCAGTGCTAGGAGCGGGTGCGTGGAACCCCAATCTGGGGTGAAGGCCAGGAAGGGGCCACGACAAAGCAGCCTACAAGGAAGCTGGGCCCTGAACCCCAGAGCTGCTGGCTTCCCCACCAGTACTTCAGCTGAAACCAAGGACAGAGCTCCTTCACCTGGTCCCAGGGGGCTGCACCGCGCCTCCCCAGCGTGGCCACCGTACTCGACCACCTCTCCCTCGGCCGGGCCTAGCCTACTGCATGTCTCCCATGGCTGGCAGGCAGGGGTGGGTCTTCAAAGGCTCCTGTGTGGCGTAGACCTAATGGTGTTAGACACAGTACAGCCTGGCAACCTCCTGACAAACACGGGGCCACGGCCACGGCTCAGGATACTTCCTGAAGCAGGAGGGCCTCCCAGGGAAACCAGACACAGCACAGCATCTGGGACGAACTGTGCGGACAGGCTGGGGGGACCGGGCTGGATCCCGCTTACCCCGCAGCACCTGCAGAAAGTGTTACGGCGGCAGTGAGGCCAAGGACGCCTGGAACACGGGGCCATCACATGTCCTGTGGCGTCCGGTTGGCTTGAGCACAACCCTAAGCCAGAAAGAGACAATAGAGGCACGCTAGCTAGGGCTTCATTTTTCTCGTCTGTGACTTTGTATCTGATTTATCTCAAGTCACTGGGCCTCCCTCCCAGGACTGGCACCATCTTGTGACGAGGGATCATGTTTGATGCCCTTACCCATAGCAGGAGGCTGCTGACCCCCCACGTACAACCCAAAGGCCACCGAGGACGGAGGATGATGCACAGGAAGGAAATGGTGTGCAAAGTGGAAGGCCACCAGCGCACAGCCCCCCGCCCAGGCCCCCGAGGTCCCTGCAGCGACCCTGGCGGAGGTCTCGGGGCCACACAGCCCTACCCCAGCTGCAGCAGGGCCTCGAGAGGACAGCATCAGTGTGCGCGTGGGCAGAGGGGAGGCAAATGCCACCTAAACTGTGAATGGAGCCCTTGTGCCCCGAGCAGGCTGGGCTGCTGGGCCTGCTTGCCTGGCCCACGGTCCTTGGTAACCACAGCTCTGAAGCAGGACTTCATGGAGACGGAGAACAGCTGAAGTAATTAACAGTAACGGCAATTAATCTTGAGAAGACGCATCGTAAAGCAGAAGAAACATTCTAGTTCCACAGGTTTGCATATTCATAAAATCTCATTTTTTCTAGTTTCTTCTCAATTACCCCGTCTTCTGTCAAATATTGACATCTGTTAAATCTTTTAAAAACCTATTTCAGATGAAGCAAGGCATGTGCCAAGGAACTGCTGCAGTCGTCTGAATCAGAATCACACACCGGCAGTGACCCGGAGACTGTACTCCCCCCTCCCCTGCCCACGGAAAAGGCACACAGCGCCGGCACACGCTCCTCCAAGTGCACCATCGCGGTGCCAGGGAACCCAAAGCTCAACTCCCGTGTCCACTCATTACCAGCAGTGAACACCACTAACAACATTCCCATGAAATTCTCTTTGAAAGAAAATTTAACAGGGGCGCCTGGGTGGCTCAAGTCAGTTGGGCGGCTGCCTTAGGCTCAAGTCATGACCCCAGGGTCCTGGGATCGAGCCCTGCGTCGGGGTCCCTGCTCGGCAGGGAGTCTCCTTCCCCTCTTCCCATTCCCCCTGCTTGTGTTCCTGCTCTATCTCTGTCTCTGTCAAATAAATAAATAAAAATCTTTAAAAAAAAAAAGAAAAGAAAATTTAACGGAAAACTAGGGGACACATTAAAACTCCGTGAGGACACAGAGAATCGTGCATGTATGTTAGAGCCTTTGTTACAGCACGTTGAAGGCGCCTCTCTCCAGCCGGTCGGCCCCAGACCACGTTGCTCAGACAGCGGACTGCTTCGATTCCACTTCTGACCCTGGTGTGGCCAGTGGGAAGGCACGTGGCTGGTCAATGGAGCTCGCTCTAGTAAGTTAAGGGCCAAGATATTCTCTCTTTAAAAATCCATCCCTAACAAATTTATTCACTGTAAGAGAATCCTGATGAGGGCGCCTGGGTGGCTCAGTCGTTAAGCGTCTGCCTTCGGCTCAGGTCACGGTCTCAGGGTCCTGGGATCGAGCCCCGCGTCGGGCTCCCTGCTCAGCGGGAAGCCTGCTTCTCCCTCTCCCGCTCCCCCTGCTTGTGCTCCCTCTCTCGCTGTCTCTCTGTTAGATAAATAAAATCTTAAAAAAAAAGAATCCTAATGAGCGATCTCAAAAAAAATTCAAAGGCAAATTACTAAGAATTAAATCACATTTCACAGTGGGGAAAGGACAGAATTACCATTCATATGGGAAAATAAAAATTAGACTCCATACTTCACTTGGAAATTGTAGATGGACATTTTAAACATTTTTAGAAGGTAAATAAATAGGGAGAGAAATAACCAAACCAAGAGAAGAAAAAAACCCAGCAGAATGAAGTTCACAGAATCGACTAAGTAAAAACTTGCAGTTTCTGAACCCTTCATCCCAAACAGGTGTTTCTTATCTTCTAGGCCATGTTTTGAATGGCAATAAAAACAACAGCCTTAAAGATCAAAAGAAATGAACGTTTCGTATGTTGAACTCAGAATTTTAAAAACTCCCATTTGTGAACAAAAAGGCTATAAATATTCAAAGTGCAACTAACAAAGAGAATAGGAAGAAAAACGATGAAAATTAAGATACCTGTTAATAGGAAAGTACTAAAAGCTAGTATTTCCAGAAAGAACAGATACAAGGAGAGAAGGAACTCATCACCGAGTGACCGATGCCTCCTGAGCCTCGACGGACAGCCATGCTCCCTGGAAACACAAGGTGCTCAACCGACAAGGAGAAAACGTAAACCAGGGGCGCCTGGGTGGCTCAGTCGTTGAGCGTCTGCCTTCGGCTCAGGTCGTGATCCCAGGGTCCTGGGATCGAGCCCCACATCGGGCTCCCTGCTCCGCGGGAAGCCTGCTTCTCCCTCTCCCACTCCCCCTGCTTGTGTTCTCTCGTGCACGCTGTCTCCGTCAAATATATAAATAAAATCTTTAAAAAAAGAGAGAGAAAACGTAAACCAGGAACAGCAGAAAATTGTGAATGTATCAGTAACTGGAAAACGTACCAAGACTAGAGGACTTCGCAGGCACGGCGCCTCTCCTCGTGGGGGCAAAGCTCACAGAAGGCACCCCAATGGAACAAAGAGCCAGGCTGGACCCTCCTGCACACTCGGGAGCCCCAGGGACTTCAAGTCAGAGAACCCAGCTTCGCCACCCAGCTTTCTCCTTCAACAGAAAGAAAAAGCTGCAGCCAAGCACATAATCCCACAAAGTCAACTCCTAAAACCAGACTACTGAGAACAAGAGGAAAAACCCCTACCATCAGAATTAATGCTTGGGTAAGAAAAAATGGCGGAGGGGGAGGTAGGCGAAAACTAGTAGGGCTTTCTAGCTATAAAAAAGTCGATACTTTTTAAAAGAAAAAGAGTAAGCCAAGGGGCGCCTGGGTGGCTCAGTCGGTTGAGCATCTGACTCTTGGTTTCAGCTCAGGTCACGATCTCAGGGCCCTGGGATCAAGCCCCATGTCAGGCTCCCTGCTCCGCGGGGAGTCCGCTTCTCCCTCTCCCCCGCCCCTCCCTCCTGCTCGTGCTCACTCACTCTCTGCACCTCCCCTCTCTCTCAAATAAATAAAATCCTCTTAAAAAATTCTCTCCCTCTTCCTCTGCCCTTCCCCCGCCTCTAAAAAAATAAAAACAGAGTAAGCCAAAAGTACAGTGAAGCGACTGGATAAAAAGGAATATAAAAACTTACTTTCTCACTCAGGTATACACAACAGCCAGTTAGTAAAGGAAATCAGGTAAGGGTGGGTACCTGCAGCCGACTGTGCCTTTCATTTCGAAGCATTAGGAGCACCCAAGACAGATTTTGAGAACAAGCTGCCCTTCCTGGCAACCACTACAACCGACACAGGGTGATCCCGGCATAAAGCAAGACCAAAAGAACAAAAGGAGAGCGGAGTCCTAAAACAGCTGTATGTCTAACGCAAATGTACAAAAGGAACATGGAAAGGCATGTGGGAGAAAGATGTTTTCAGCACAAATATTCCACGTACATTAAAGAAGCAAAGAGACAAATACGTGTCAACATACAAGAAAATGAGAGAAAACCTGGTTGTGGAAGACGTAGGATATTAAACCAAAGGTCAAACAAAGCCACTTTTCTGGAGAAGATATTAAGACGACCACACAGTAAGTCCAATGAACAGATGACCCCTGCAAAGAGCCATCTCCTCCAGAGCAGGCGAAGCACTAAGACCCCGCCGGGCCAGGAACCGACGGAACCCCGGAACTGGGAGAAACACGTTATGCTGCAGCTAACCCCGACAAACAAGATGCTCCACCCAATTAATTAACCAAAGAAATGTCCAGTTTAGAAATCACCGGGTCTTTACAAGTTATGTGAGGAATCCATTGTTGACAGGAAAGTATTCTTTGTGGAAAGTGATGTCAAGTTTCATGCACACGTGTCAACCCAACTACTCAACTTCTAGGAACCTAATTTGATGTAACTACTCCCACAAGAACAGACTGGGGGTAAAAGCTGCAAACCACTCTGCCCGGGTGCACAAGGGAATCAGGCCAAGGCCACAAGGCACAAAGGGCGGGCGAGCACACGCCACATACCGGGCCAGCCGGCCCTGCCGGGCACTCTGGAACCACCTGGGAATCCAATCCCTGCTTGGCAGATGACTGGCAACAACTCACAGGACTCTGCGGGAACTCTTCCTCATGCCTTCTGGACAGTCCTTCATGCTTTCCCAACACCCCTGAACACATTATCACAGCTCAACAAACTCTGCATGGACCCCTCAAATGGTTCACGAATGAAGGAAAGACAAGGAGAGATGGTAGACAGGACACATGGAGCCCACCGCTCATTCTCTTCCTTCCAGCTCTGGATTTCAGGTTAGTGCCCTGGCATCCTACCAAGCAACCTCAAAGTCTCAGATAAGAGGTTATCTGCTCAGGCTCAGGGTTGATTAGCAGCAATGTTCCTAACATTAGGGGCGGGCAGACTGGCCAGGAAGCCTGGCTTCAACGGGGCCCTTGGCACATCCTCCCTGCCACATCAATGCCAAAGAGGGTCAGCTGACCAAGGGAGCAGCTAAGGAGAAGACAACTGAACATCTTTGTTCTGGTGGTCCAGTTTTCTCCTAGTATCTTTGTTAATGCATGTGTATAAGTATATAGTGCCTATGATACTGTGTATTCATGACATGATGGAACACACCATCAATACTGGGAAATACTGGTACTTAATATCCTCTTAGGGGAAATTTACCTCCTAACGATAGACCGGGAAGTCACTGAAAGAACTGCTCGGGGTGCTCACTTCAGCAGCACACGAACATTGGAAGGATAAAGAGAAGATTAGTATGGCCCCCGCTCAAAGAGGACATGCAAATTCGTGAAGTGTTCCAGAGTCTGACGAACATAGGGGAAGGGAAGGAAAAGACAGACAAAAACAGAGGAGACAAACCGTAAGAGAGTCTTAACTCAGGAACCAACTGAGGGTTGCTGATGGGGAAGGGGGTAGGGGGATGGGGTGGCTGGGTGACGGGCATGAAGCACTGGGTATTACAGAAGACGGATGAATCACTAAATTCCACCCCTGAAACCGTGGGGCGCCTGGGTGGCTCAGTTGTTAAGGGTCTGCCTTCGGCTCAGGTCATGGTCCCAGGGTCCTGGGACTGAGCCCCGCACCGGGCTCCCTGCTCCGCGGGAAGCCTGCTTCTCCCTCCCCACTCCCCCTGCTTGTGTTCCCTCTCTCACTGTGTCTCTGTCAAATAAAACACAAAAACACACACAAAAAAGGAAAAACTGTTTAGGAAAGAAATATAACCACATGACTTGGCACATACATTAAGAATTACACAAACAGGAATGTTGGTGTACTAATACTCAAAACAATCTAACTCTATTATGAAAGAAACAAAATGCAGGCAATGCCTGAGAAACAAGCCTCCCACAGGCTTCAGACTCCACACCACTGCATTTCACCACAGGCGTGTGCAGGGGTGGAGGGACAGCGCCAGGAGCCACACTTTTGCTCAGGCCACCATTCCCACCAGTGTGTCAGGCTGCATCTGGGAAAGACTGAAGTTTAACCAACACGCTACGACCCACCCACCCCCACTGTACCAGCTTGTGCACTCAGTCCGCGCACAGGGCAGGTCACCCCACAGTAAGGTGGTTTTCCCAAAGCACCAGGAGAAAGGAGCCAATCCGACTTCTCCAACATCATCTCCAGCTCCACGGTCCTTCGGCGAGGCTCCCTGCCACTTGCTAAGAAAGGCCTGCGTTCTCCGTTTATCTCCTACCCACGTGTGGAACGCATTCGGGATCAGGAGGCAGTCCCCAGGGGTGCGGTGAGCGTAGGAGCAGGGTGGGGTGCAGAGAAAGGCATGATGATGAGACACACTTTCCCGACACACATCAATCCCAGGTGTAACAAACTGCCGTTTACAAGACTATGGACATTTACTGGACAGGGGTCCAATGAGCGACGAAATGTTGTAAACCCAGATGCACCCGCAAGCCCTCCCAAGCCACACCTGGTCGTTACTTGGCATGAAGAAGCAGGAGACGATGCTCTCCCAGGTGAACAAGGAGGAATGGAGAGGGACAGTCCCCACCACCCTGGGCTTACTCCTCGAGCACCAGCTCAGTGAGTGGTGCCCCCCAAAGGGCCTCTACTCCTGTGACAGTTGCACCCCAGCACAGGTCCTCTGTTTCCTGAATGCTCGGATACGAGGAAAAGGACCGACAGTCCCCAGTAAATGACGCATCCACCCAGTAGTGAGAGTGCCTGGCAACAAAGGGCCAACAGCGAGCTGATGGGCCTCTTGATGCCCACGTCCAGTTCTCCCTAACAAGTGAGACTCCGAAGTCCCAACGAATCCTGGTCTCTGGAAATCCATGATCTCCGTGACTTCTCCATTTCTGACTGATATGGTTAAGAGCTCTTACAACTTTCCCTCCCTTGACCCTCTCAAATGTCAAGATGTAGGAACTAATATAGCCAAAAGTTATCTGGCCTATCGCAGTCCCAACTGTTAATCATACTAATAACCAAGGTCTACATCTAATTAATGCAACTCACTACAGCTCAGTGAGTACAGAATAGCATTCTCACAGCGGATGAAGCAAGAACAGAAAGTCACCCATATGACCAGATTGGGAGAAATACCTAAAAATCAAAGCGGGTGCGGGCGCCTGGGTGGCTCAGTTGGTTAAGCGACTGCCTTCAGCTCAGGTCATGATCCTGGAGTCCCGGGATCGAGTCCCACATCAGGCTCCCTGCTCAGCGGGGAGTCTGCCTCTCCCTCTGACCCTCTTCCCTCTCGTGCTATCTCTCATTCTAATAAAATCTTTAAAAAAAAAAAAAAAAATCAAAGCGGGTGCATTTTATGCTGTACGGACACAGGATATGCAGATGGAGAAGAAAAATGGACATCAACGTTTCTTTAAGGACTTGCATCATTTAATCCCCTGATGCACAAGTACTGACCACAAAAACACCTGAGGTGGTATCAGAATTTTTTTTTTTTTAATATAAGCCATTGGGTCATAAAAGTCAACCCCTCTTGACCACACAGTATCAACTGTTCCAACTTACTAAGCAATTTTAGGCTTGAAAACCTCCAGAAACGGTTACTACTACCTCCATCCTGTTACTGAACATGCTGATGGCTTTTGCCACTACTGAAAGGCAACAGCAGAGACAATAAGACCGATTATAAACTACTGTTCGATTCTCTGAAAATAAAATTTCAAACTAATTACGTAGCGCTTCAAAGAAAAATGAGAAGAGCAGTCCCTGAAGAGGGTAGTGATAGCTAGGATGTAGGTGATCAAGGAGAAATTTTAAACGTTTAGAAGATAATAAACAAATGACAACTGACTAGAAAGATGCCATCTCCTCCCCCCGCCCCCCGCCTCAAGCTTGGCCATTCTGTAAGGAACAGACTTGAGCAGACTAGGTACACGGATTCTAAGAGTAACTTCAGGAAATCTAAAGCTACCTCTACAAGTCTACAATTTGCCCTTGAAAGAACTCCAAAGAAAAAGAGGAAGGACAAATCGGTATTCGTGCAGCCACGAACATCGTCGTCTTCATTATAAAGCTACCGAGTTTCCAAACTCGCATCTGGATCCTCTGGAGCTGTAAAGGAAGCACAATCCATTGGAACTCAATGAGACCAACTGAGGGACCACAGGGATGCAGGGAAAGGAGCAGCCTGACATCCCAAGCGTGTGCTGTCCCGTCTTCTTCAAGGACTGTTAAGGATTTCTGCCCCTAAACAGAGACATGCAGCACACGGCAGGCAGACAGGACACGCAGTGCGTGACAGACGCTGCACATGGGACACGGGCCCGTCAGGGCAGGCGCCCCGATGCCTGTTTCCACAAGGCATCCGAGCCTACAGAATCACAGAAACGCGTAGGGACCAACAAATGACCAGAGCCTGCAATGTCCGCTACGAGCTCTTCTCGCACGTCATTCCTCGTGGGTGCGATGCTGCCAGTGCTGGGAAGATGCCTCACGGCTCCGGGTAAAAGGGACTCCTCAACACCCCCACCCCCAGAACACATTTGTAAAATGAACATTCCTATCAACAACACAAGTGCAGAACGAAGGCCACGTTCCCCCAATGCCAATGAAGAACACTGGACGGGGATGCTCCCCAAGAAATTTCAGCAGAAAGACTCTCTGAAGTCAGAAACCTCCGCCTCTACCCTGCATTGTAAAGGAAGAGTTTACAGCGGGATGTGGACACACGCCCCCCAGAAGGATCCCAAACGGGAGACCCCAGGTCTAGTGCCATGCCTCCCGGGAAGCTCTAACTACGGGAGTAGACAGGACCTCTTGCCCCCCTACGGGAGCATCAACCTGCTCTATCGGGAGATTCGTCCCGCACCTTTAATGACAACTGTAAATTCTACGTCTGTTCAGTTCCAGGTTATCAACTGCAGTTTCTCAATGACAGAGAAATCATCTATCCCAACAACCTAAATGAAAGTGGGCTTTCTAGTGTAAGAATTCTGGTTTGTGAACCTACAACAGGCCTCTCTTCTCCACAGGTCTGAAGGGCTAGGACAGTACATTTCACAGCTTCCCTTAGTTCAACTGTCTTCAAGAACTTGTTTTTACAGTTTCTATGAAATTTTCTACAGTATTGTTTCCAACAAAAACATTTGATTCTGTAAAGACTCTAGAATTTCCACATGCCTTCCAATTGGGCCTGCACAGACAGAAATTTGTCTGTCATGAAGGAACCACCCTAGGTCCTCCTGTCTTTCTGGCAGGACCCTATGCTTACCCAAAACAAAGCTGAGTGGGGTTGTTCAAACGCAAGCCACATCCAGTTTAACATCCCTCTGGCTGGAATTCTAGTCACTGGTGACTGGATCTTCGACGTGATTTTACACGTCGAAAAACAAAAAAGAGCTTTATTTTTGTTCACATCTATGTCACCCCATGACTTTACCATGCATATCACGTCTTTAAATGAGCCGGCATCAAGGGGCGCCTGGGTGGCTCAGTCGTTAAGCGTCTGCCTTCAGCTCAGGTCATGATCCCAGGGTCCTGGGATCGAGCCCCACAGCGGGCTCCCTGCTCCGCGGGAAGCCTGCTTCTCCCTCTCCCACTCCCCCTGCTTGTGTTCCCTCTCTCGCTGTGTCTGTCAAATAAATAAATAAAATCTTTAAATAAATAAAAAAATAAATGAGCCAGGATCAAACGTACCCTAGAAAACTAGAACCTATTTGTAAAGAATGAGACAGTCGTATAGCTATTTCTTCCTTCCTCATAAAAATGTTACCATAGGAGAAGCTTCAATAAATTGCTCATTATGTAACACAAATAGGAAAATAAACACCAACCCTCCAAATATACTGAGAAAAAGGAGTACAGGTCACTCAATATCGGCGTCCACCCTGAGGAACAGAACTCAACAAGAATGAAGGGACATTGGAAGCCCAGGCACAAAATCATACACAGACACAAGAAGGCTACAGGCCCCACTCAGGAAAGAATGCACCAAACACATTCGCATTTATTTTTTTTTTTTTAAGCAAATGACAAAGACCCAGTTTACCAGCTTTACTTTTTTAAACCTAAGCTTAACATTACATATTTAAACAATTGTCAAATCTTACTAAGTTGCCAGCATTCATGCACTAGAAAAACATCCTCAATTTATTATTAAACGAGAAATGTATTACCATTAATGCATTAATATCTCTCACTACTAAATACTGAAAAAACTTGAAATTATTTTTGTGGAAGATTCATCCTGGCAATGTTAACTTCACAGCAGGCTGACTCTACTTGGCTCACGTTTCAAACACAATGGAAAAGCAGGTCCGTGCTGGTGTTAGTGTACGAAAGAGTCACGGCCACCTTGGATTACGTTTAATAAAAAAGCAAAGTGCATACAGAGATTTACAACAATTTTAAGGACAAAAAACAAAAACAAAACAAAACAAAACAAAAACAAACAAAAAAAAAAACACCCCAAACAATGGTCCTATTATGTGGTCCCAACAATAAACTCAAAAGTCTATGACAAATAGGGCTCCGATGAGCTGTGTATAAATACTTTAGATTAGGTACAGTTATACTGAAAGTTGAGTTCGTTTGAAATCTTCAAAAAAAAAAGCGTTCCTGTCAGTCCTCAACGGTGCCCGTTACAGCTAACACGCCTGCCACACGCGTGCGTTGTTACTTGTTATCCAAGCGCAGCAGCTGCTCCTTACCATTTATCGTTAAGGACTTTAACTGGCCATTCTCTTCCACTTCCACTCTTTCTTCACCATTCTCCACAATTCTGAAAGATAAAATGCATTTCAAACCTTTTTTTAAAGTCAATACATGTGAATGTACCTGCCTATTTTAAAAAAGCGTAATTCCCACTCGCATATATGAAATCACTAACCTTGAGGGCTAAAAACACAGGTGAAAGCAACCTGACAATTCTTTAACATGTTTCTTCTGACAGATAAAAGCGGCGTCTCCAACACTGCACAGCTGAACACTGCATAGGTGAAAACCTGTTTACGGGTTTTATCGTTCTAGCAGCGTTCACCAAAGTTACTGCGCGTTACTACGTTATTATACATTTCAAGTGGGGCTCTACATAAAGATTACTTCTACTATGAAAAGTATTAAGCAGCAGTTCAAAAGGGAAAGCTCTAATTCAGACATTAAAAGATCCCACCGCTGCCAGGTTTAACATACAACCTATACATTACACTCGGAGTGTGTGTGCGCGTGTGCACGCTCGCACCCACAAAGGACACGTGGCACCCATGAAACAGTACACCTGCTGACTTAAAAAGTATAAATAACCACCGTACCTCTTTGTAGTGATTTTTCTGCCATTAACCATTTTAGTAGAAGTCGATATAGATTTGAAGCTGCCCATCCCACTACCACCAAATGCCGTGGAAGAGAACGAAGTTAGGCCCCCATGACCTGGTGACGGGAAGGAAGTAAATCCTGTGGGAAAACAGGAAGATTAGGGAGCAATGCGTCAGTACTAATGTAACCCAAGTATGAGTAACAGGAAAACCACAAAGGAACGGATCAAACCAGGAGAGCGGTGCCTGAGCAGAGCGGCCCTGGCACCACGAGGAGGAGGAAGGAGGGCGCGTGCTCCCCCGGAGGCTGGGGAGGAGGGCCCCCACTCCTTGCACCCTATTCCCCGCCCGGGCCCGGCGCTCTGCTGAGCCCGCTGGCAGGCAGCTCACCCTGCAACAAGGGGCCGGCCGGGCCCGCGCGCCACAGAGGAGCGGGACGGCAACAGGCATTGCCACACGGCAAGAGCGGAACGCTCAGCACAGAATGCCGAACCCAACCGCTTACCGCCTCCTTGCAACGCGGCCACGGAGGGTGAAACTCTACTAAAAGGCTCAAGTAATTTTTGGAAAGAATACTGCAAATACTGAGGAAGTATGGACCTGCCTAATTCACTTGTGGAGAACATTCTCAATTATGGCAAGCACACCACCGATGCGAAAATCCCTGATTTCCACAAGTTACACAAAAGCAAACCAGTTCTTTGATACTGGGACTGGTTTTGCTTGTTTCAAAAGCTTATTACTACTTGTCCCACTTTGAAAATATTCCCATTAGAACAAATCCCCATACGCCCTAACCATGACTTTTTACAAGGCTCCTAGAAGTAAGGTCTGCATCCACACCCCCCTCCTAACACATTAGCCACACATTTCTTAAACGAGGTACTACTTTGTTGATGTATTAAATCAGCTTTGACTCTCCCTTAAGCCTGAGCAGTTCTCCTGCAGCACACTGTGCAGTCCCTAACGACAGGGGCTGCCGTACACAGGCCGTCTGCAGCCAAGGCTCAGCGAACCCGCCACTTCCCTCCACGGTGTAGCACAGCACTCAAAGGGAAGAACGCGGAGCTGTATGCTGCAGGCAGCCTTCATAACAAGAACTGCCAATTCCTACCATGTAGCATTTGAAATAATCAGAGAATCAGAAAAAAACAAGAGCTCCTCTGTTAAGAGGAACTATATGAACTTCCAAGAAGAGATCCTAACTCTTCAGGTAAAATATATAATTATATCATGCCACATGCATAATACTCTGGCTAATTAACTCTTTTTTTTTTTTTTTTTAAATTTTTTTTTTAAATGTAATCTCTACACCCAACATGGGACTCAAACTCAACAACCAGAGGATCAGGAGTCACATACTCCACCGACTGAGTCAGCCGGGCGCCCCAGATGAGCTGCTTTTAAACAGCCCACTGGATGCTATGGGGCAGGGCAGTCACAGACGATCACACCCGCCTCGTGCACTCTGTGTGGCCACGGGCACTCACACACGGTGTTCCACCCCACCTTCTGATCCCATCAACCTGGACCCTCCTAGAATACTATTTACTGTTTTTTTAAAGCTGCCAAGGAGGTCTGACAAAAAAGGACTCAGAGAGATCATCCACAAGTGGGTTTTTTCACAATTATTTACCCCAAATCAAGTAACTCCTTTTAACCAGGAATTTCATTAATGTTCACCTTTAATAGTAAGATTAGAGGGGCACCTGGGTGGCTCAGTCGCTCAGGTTGAGCGACTGCCTTCGGCTCAGGTCATGATCCCAGAGTCCTGGGATCGAGTCCCACATCGGGCTCCCTGCTTCTCCCTCTGCCCCTCTTCCCTCTCGTGCTCTCATTCTCTCTCAAATAAATAAATAAAATAAAATAAAAATAAACTACCGAAATTCTTCTGAGCCATTAAAAAAAAAAAGTAAGATTAGAAATGGGTTTTCAGGGTGCCTGGGTGGCTCAGATGGTTAGGCATCTGCCTTCGGCTCAGGTCATGATCCCAGGGTCCTGGGATTGAGTCCCGCATCGAGCTCCCTGCTCCTTGGGAGCCTGCTTCTCCCTCTGCTTCTCTCTCTCTCTCTCCGTCTCTCATGAATAAATAAACAGAATCTTTAAAAAAAAAAAAAAAGAAAGAAAGAAAGAAATGGGTTTTCGAAGAAAATATTCTTGGGAAGATTAGGAGGGAAAATATAGGTTACCAAGTACAGATTTTCTACACATGAAAACTACTGGCAAATCTACAAACTATTCTAACCCCAAAGAATATACACTCTTCAAACTGCTCACTGAAACTGTTAATCAGCACTGATGTCTGTTCACAGATTGGACATGAAATCGAAGGATTTAATACCTGTATCGAAAGAAGAAAACCCTCCTCCAAAAGACGGAAATCCACTGAAGGCAGAGAAAAACGACCCTGTGCCTCGGTTCCTGCTTCCACGGGGGCCTCTTCGACTCCCAAAAAAGTCCTCAAATGGGTCTTCTAAAAACAAACAGATGTAGTTTGTAAAGTCTTTATTCAAGCTTATTCTTTTCATGGGAGAGCTGCGATAAAGGGAAAATGGGTTAACACCTTGTAACACACTATTCCATCAGAAGACAAAACTTATCAAGAAGTTTTAACAAAGCTTATCTACACAGCAACCAAAGTTCATCTAATGACCAGCAACTTTACTTACTCGTCTAACTACAGCTAGAATACATTAAGGAATAAATAACCAGACTTGACCCAATCACTCTATATAACAAATACAAAATTCGGGGATCACTTATGTGCGCTTCAAACTCAGACAGGGAGCTGGGTTTTTTTTTTTTTCTTTTTGCTGTCAAGATCTTATTTAAATTCAAGTTAGCACATATACAGTGTACTATCAGTGTCAGAGGCAAATTCAGTGAATCATCACTTTCGTATAACACCCAGTGCTCATCACACATCCCATGCCCTCCTTAATGCCCAACACCCTGTTACCCCATCCCCCACCCCACCCCCCAGCAACCCTCAGTTTGTTCCCTGGAGTTAAAGAGTCTCATAGGGAGTTCTTTTGAGAGTGTGCCTGCGTGCACTGAGTGGCAGGAGGGGCAGAGGGAGAGGCACACTCCTCGCTGAGCAGGGAGGCCGGCATCAGGACCGGAGCCGATGGCAGTCATTTAACTGAGCCACCCAGGCGCTCTTAGGGAGCTGTTTTAATATGGCCTCTTGAGTCCAAGTAGCAGGCACTGTCCCTGCTGCCACCACTAGAACGATTAAGGGGACTTCACACTCAGGTAACTGTAATCCAGGGAACCTGGGCTACCTCACCCAACATTAATTAAGAAATAAGAACAAAAATGGATTATTCTAACATTTATTTGCATAACACATAGAGAATGGTGTAACGAGTGAGGCAAAACAGCTGTTGATTCTGGGCCACAGGGTTTAAGAATTCCCTTTACTTTTCTATAAGCAAAAAAAATTTAGAAAGGATTAGTCAAAGTCAAACCTGAATAAATGTTAATTGGCAGACATTAACAACGTGCTCTATTTTAACAGAAAATTACTGATACAGATAGCCACAGTATTCCTATTAGACATACCAAATGCTCCTGAAAATAAAAATAAGATTAGCCCTGATTTTTGTTGGTTATCAGTCAGTGGGGCACTTACTAAAAACATAGGAATTATACAAACTTTTTAAAAAATACACTGCGGTTCTGTGAATTAATCAGTGTTATTTTTTTTTCCAGGAAAATAAAGGAGCTCAAGGAATCTTGATGAACGGTAAGAAAAAAATGCATGACAAGAGAAACAAACTACAGAACCAGGATGGTGTATTCGGTACGACCGGGCAAGAGTGACCAAAGCAGGGGAGTTCACGACACAACTCAAGTGCACAGACACACGTGATCTTCGTGGTGAACTCTGCCATGATCCTCAGAGACACATGGAGGACCCGCGAGTTGAGAGCAGATGGCCAGGCAAGGCTAAGAAGCTCAAATTAGGGCCAAGTAAAGAGCGCAGGCACATTCTTGGCCTCTTTGAGCTGTTCTCAGTGAAAATCAGCTAGTCTCCCTTATCTAATGCTACATGCAGGAAGACGGGCCTGAAGGACACATTGAGAGTCACTGGTTACTGGTGCCCTCCTGAAAGCTCTAGAAAGGACAAGGTGCGAGAGGAAGGAGGAAGGTCTACGTGCAATCCCAGTGCGGAGACATGGCCCCACTGGCCCCCGAGGAGCCAATCCGAGGGTCACAGAGGGTATTGGGTTAGAACTGCTAACTGCTGGCAAGTCAAACCCCAGACTGCTGGCGTTGCAACTTCACGCTGACTTTCCACAGTAAACACTGCCCTTCACAAAATAATTCTTAGGAAAATCATTTATAACCTATTACTTTGTAAATGGGGCTGGGCTTACAGTCCACTGTAACAAAGTATAAATGGAAGTTCATCTTATCTAAAGCTAGTTAACACTTTGTGAACTTCTCCAGAGACTCACCCTATTCAAATAAAACGAGCCTACACACCTGTGACACCGAATTTTGTCAGAGCCACCCTGATGTCCACCACTCACGTGAAGAAACAGAAACATTACAAATGCAATTTAAAATTTACTGTGCAACTTCTGACTCTCCCCTAAGTTATCAAAAAGATTTTACATGGCCTGCTTTACACTTTCAGGAATCCCTAATCCATGTTGTTCTGCACCTGAGACTTCATTTACACTGAATCCTACCGTGTTTGTTCTTCTAACGTGCTTACTAACTTCTTGAGGTTCACACGGCAATCAAATCCTTAGCGCTGTTCACAAGCTTGAGAGCGAGATCCAGGGGCCATATGGTACCACCATCAAATACACAGACTCAAATGCTCACACTCTAGGCTAAATGAAGACTTGCATAATTATACAATTCCATTCTTTAGAAGCTCCTTCGAAAGCTGGTTTAGAAGTAGGAGTAAGGCCAGTGGATTTTCAGTTTATATTTTCTGGTATTTTTCTAAAACCTCCTTTATCTTATTTTTTGCTGTTGATATTGCACAGCCTAAATGCTTTTCTACAATTGGGGTAGTTATTTTACTCACTGAACTTTACATTACATAATTTCAAAATTAAAGTTACAAAAGTTTAACCCTGAAAATGTAAAGTCTCATAAGTTACATCGGTCATGGTGACACAAACACATTGTTTTTAATATCATGCTTATGCTGTTAAAAGCTGCCACTGTAAAATTAGACAAATCTTTATTAAGAGCTTATCACTGGCTATTGCTGGTTTGTACCCTTTCACAAAAAGCAGTTAAGGACTGTGTACCGTGACCTTTCAAAATCCTCATGCCCCAAACTAAGTGCAATCAATTTTTAAAAACTCTTCAACCCAGCATTTCTACTTCAGGGAAATCACTCATCTCAAACATGGAAATACTACACTGCACGAAGAGAATTCAAAGAATTATATACTGAAAATTGAAAATAACCAAACTTTCCAAAAGAGGAGGTAAATAGCATTTTAAATGCACATTTTAAATGAGCATTAAGTTTAGACTTTAGAAAAAGGCAGAAGAGAACATTTAGGTAACACATTACAACAGGTGAAAAATGTTAACAGTGGATTTTTTTTAAGATTTTATCTATTTATTTGACAGAGAGAGACACAGCGAGAGAGGGAACACAAGCAGGGGGAGTGGGAGAGGGAGAAGCAGGCTCTCCGCCGAGCAGGGAGCCCGACGCGGGGCTCGATCCCAGGACCCTGGGACCATGACCTGAGCCGAAGGCAGACGCCCAACGACTGAGCCACCCAGGCGCCCCTAACAGTGGATTTTTAATTGGTAGCAAGACAAATGCTGATTATCCCCTTTATCTCATTTATATTTCCCAAATTCTTGAGTATGCATCATTTTTGAGAATATAAAGGATATTTTATTTGTATTTTAGAAATAAAATTGTAATAAGACAATGTAACATAGCCAAACATGCTACCAAGTACGGTTTTACTTTCAGCCCAGTGGGCATACAAACCACAGCCAGCTGTGTCTGCTCAAGGCTGAGGAAATGGGGAGCGTGCACAGGAGGAACAGACCCCTGAACAATCGGGCTTAGAGGCCCTGACCCCTCACAATCACAAATCTGGGTTTAATTTTTGACTCTCCGAATGCTTAACTGCTCATAGCCTACGGCTGACAGGACGCCTCACCTAGAACACAGGTGATTCACGTATTTTGTATGTTGTAGACATTATATTCTGTATTCCTTCAATAACGTAAGCTAGAGAAAACCAAATGTTAAGAAAATCATAAAACACATTTACAATACTGTAATCCCCCCCCCCAAAAAAACCACCTACAAAGGTGGAGCAGCACAGTATTCAAGGGCCCACTGTACTCCCATCAGCTGCGACCACGCGTGACTCCCTAAGAAGGTGCCCCATGAGGGCCCCCGTATTTTGTTAGAGGTCCGCGAGCGTGTTTTAACACATGAACATCTTGCTCTCCGCCTCTCCGACCCCCTTACCATGTAGCCTGAGACACACACTTTTTATCACAGAATTTCAGGACTTCGCCTCCCCATCAAGGAGAAACGTTAGTGCATTTTCGGGCATACACAGGATGCTATTCTCACGTCAGGGAAGATGATGACTGCGCGATTATCTTTATTTGGAGATTAAGTGTAGTAACTTCAGGAGAGTGTGGGTATCCAAGTGACAGAGGGTGGGCCTGTGCTGGTGAATTTCACATGGCAACTTCAAGGGGCCCCAGGGTGCTCAGGTATTTGGTCAATTACTATTCTGGGTGTGTCTCTGAGGGTGTTTTGGATGAGATTAACATTTAGATCAGTAGCCTGAGTGGCTGGCCTCATCCAATCCGTCCGAAGGGCTGAAGAGAACAAAGACCACCCTCCCCCAAGTAAGAGAATTCTCCAGCCTGATGGGTATTCAACTGGAACACTGGCTCTTCCAGCCTGACGGCCTTTGGACTCCAATCCAGACAGCAGCTCTGCAAATTTTGAACTTGTCAGTCTCCATAATCGACTGAGCCAACTCCTTATAGTGAACTTCCTCAGATATGGATATATAATCAGAAACAGAAATATGTAAATGTAGACCGCGTTGCTTCTCTCTGGAGAAATGGAGTACAGATTTCAAAAAATAAAACCAGTATTCTCTATCATTTATTTTACAAGGATGTTTAGGCAGAGGAGATACGAAGGCAACCTGGAACAGACACAGGTCTGGAGTGTAAGCCAACACAGTCACATAAGGGCTTGAGGCGCTGAGCCCTGGATGTACTGCACACCTCCTCCACCTCAGAGATGATCCTGTTAGTCTCTCAGAAAGAGGAAAATGAATCCTTGACGGGATCAGTGATATTAGCAAGATACTCATCAAGAGCAAAGTAACAAGGTCAAACTTAGGACAAAAAGTACATTTAACTGAATGTTGTGGAATAATTTAGCACAAACCCACCATAACAAATGCTTACGTGCATGCACACATACAGCCTTAAGGAAAAAAGAAGTATTGTGAAATATGTTTTAAGCCATAAATTTTAAGTTTTACCAAAATTCAGTATCTGATAGATAACCACAAAACAAATTTGGAGGAACAGATCAAATAACTCCTCTAACTCCACACCAAACTCAAGCACAGGAACAAAACTAAATCCACCATGATTAGTACTGCTCCTACCCCACCATCCTGAAGTACACACTTCAGGAAGAACAAATCCCAACCAAGGAAGAAGAGGCTTTAAAATGGCAGGAGGCACCAGCTACTCTTTTCCCCAGGGCCTCACACTATGAACTCCCCAGCCACAGAGAAAAATTGCGGGGAACAGAACAAAACAAAATCTGAACGCAGCACGGGCATTTCAAATAAAGAGTGTTGCCTGTTCAACTTCCCTACACTCTCCCACAGCTGCGGCCACAGAACATCTTCCCCAGATTCCCAGGAAGGAAGTGGTCCCCTCAACTACACTACAGAGTCCAAAATTCCACGTGGAAGACATGAGGAGCCAAAACTACAAGAGACTCTGGAAACTGACCCAAGCAAGGCCCACAACTACACTAGAAGTTTAAGAACCAACAGAACCAACAGAAGTCAAGGCACTGGCTTCACCTGGAAAACTGAAACTGCACACAGAGGGCCCTGGCTGTCTGGGTGATTCAGACCCGGCATGCAGACCCTCACTACGGGGTGCCCCATCTGCGGTGGGTTGGCCAGCACTGCTGTTCTCCTGGCCCAGAAACAGTTCTCAGAACCACCTTCTCCAGGAACCAGCCATTTCCTCTCCCTGCTGGGGGTGCAGCTGAGGGACCGGACTGACAGGAACCAGTCTGAATCACTCGCAGGCACAAACTCAAGAACCGAAAAGCTGGCGTCACCAGCATGGCAGCTACCCACTCGCCAGCCTACCTTCAAATGAAAATGGGACTATTTCCACCCTCCAAGAACAAGAGTTCTCAAATGAGCACAGAACGATACATTTTGTTATGTTCTCCAAGAAAATCTTACCAGGGCACTAAGCCTCCTCCAAGATGAACAAGTGGAGAAGCCAGAGGGGCAGCAATACTGCCCCCCCCAACTCATTCAGGACCACGGGCTCTGTGGTCGCTGTACAAGTTGCATGAAGACCATCTTTAGCTACTACGGCTGGAAACCGGTCTAACACGCTCCGTATCTATGTGGATTTTTAAGTCTTATTCCCTGCCTTCTTTCAACTTATGCGTGTACAGGGATGCCCTAAGGAATTCGGGAGGGCACCCGTGCCTCCAAACTCCGACTTCGGGTTTCTTATGGCACACCTCACCTTCAAGGCTTCCCCTTCTTTCTCCGTCCAAAACGGGCTGCTTCTCAAGTGGGCAGACAACTCTTTAGGGAAAACGACTTTACAGGATGGACTGTGGCCCTCCGAAATGATGTGGAATCCCGAAGCCCCAGGCCCGAGTGTGACCTCATTTGGAAGGAAACAGACTCTTTGCTGAGGACGGAGTTAAGAGGAGCTCGGTAAGGTGGGTCTGAATCCAGGAGCAGTAGTGTCTCTATGAGGGAAAATCTGGACAAGGGACGAGCAGAGGCAGCACGACATGCAGACACACAAGGACCACCTGAGACCGCCAGCCCAGCAGAGGCCTGGAAGAGCTGTTCCCTCCCAGAACCGGGTTCCAGGACCGAGAGGCATCAGTTCCTGCTGTCAGCCCCCAGGCCTGTGGAGCCGTTGCGGGCCCCCCCCCCCAGGACACCCAGTGGGCCTGAAAGCGGCGGTTTCTACCTCTGCGTGCCCGCCAGCCTGCAGGAGCTACCCCGCCTCTCCTCCTGGGGTTCCACCCCTGGTCTCCTCCGCTCCCGCCAGGTCGGCTGGGCTGTCTGAGCAAGGACTGTCTCAGGCACTTAGTCAGTAAGGCACAAACATTTTATTCTGGACGCGCTTCCCGTCGGCTAGCCCCGGCTCACCGCCTTACGGGCAGCCCCTCCAGCTCAGGGCCGCTGTCCTCACTCAGCAGCTCCTCGCACTCCTCGCTGAGCTCCTCCACCTCCCCCGGACTCGTCTCATCCTCACTGGACACAAACTCCAGCTCCTCACTCAGAACCTCGCCCTGGCCCCGGCTACAGCCTTCGCTCGGCTCATCTTCACTATAGACATCAAGCTCCTCGCTAGATATCACATCCAAAACCCCGCTGTTCTCTTCACTCTGGCCGTCTTCTGCCGAGTCCTCAAACCCGGGCTCCAACTCCTCACTCGCCACCTCCTCGAACCCTGGGAGAGCAAAATGATGGGCTCACTACATTAAACTTAGATCTGGTTCAACAGTTAGCTATTACCCTCCTCAACAACACTCCACTTCCCTCCAAAAGCCCGATTTCCCTGAGCGGACAGGCCGAATCTGTTGTCCACCACCACGGCACGTCTTTCATAGACAAGCCTTACAGGACTGATGCCATCCTGAAGGGAAAACGGGCTGAACTGAGTAGGTTTTCAAGTTTGGCTCTTACTTTCTAACATGAGAAGTAAATAAAAATGTTAAGTTATACCCAGACAATTCTTCCAAACGCTATCCCTGCTGGGCCTCTAGCGACTACAAGATACTAGTATTAGTTACTTGTCCATCTTAGAATGCTGAGTAATGGTGTCCTGTAAAAGTCAACAATGAACAGATCACCCTAACTCAAATTAGTGCAATCCCTTCCAATTCACGTTTGTCATTTTGGCATGCTCAGTATTTGGGAAAGGATTTAAACAAAATCAGGTGCCTGCAAAAGTATGACTTGCACCCTTGACTTCAGGACCAGGGTTCTGAGCAGGTTCTGGAATCCATGTGACTGCTGGCGGGGGGGGGGGGGGGGGGGGGAGGTTTGTGGTCACAGGGCTTCAGCATCAGCAAGGCCCCAGGCCCAAGCGCTCTACCACCACCTGATAATCCTCACTGATGGGTCCTGGGGCATAGATCTGCATACAGTCCAACACCCTTCACACCTCAATCCTTCCCAGTGGCTCGCTCACTAGCTCTTTGAAGTTTTGTCCCCTTTCGTTTTGGGAGTCAGACATGGAATTTTATATTCTGATACTCGCAAAGTGCAGTTCAGAATGTCTTAGATTTCTGACCTACTTTTCTTAGAAGGTATAACAGGAGAGGAGGCAAAAAAAAGTGTGAAAAATTTAGACTAAAAATTATGTGCTACTACAAATGGACATCACAACAGGGCTGAGTAAGAAGGATGCAGATGCTGGTTACCATCAACGAAACGACTGCCAGATTAGAAAGCCCCAGCCCTGCATGAAGATCCAGACTACACGTACCCCCAGCAGGCTGTACCATTACTTCATACATGTAGTAGCCGCAGAGAAGCTTCTTTTCCTGTGTGTAAATCCTTACAGCCTGAAAATGGAAGTCACCTAGAACACCTACAAGAATGGATTGAATAAATATCACTGCCACACCAATCATGGGAAACATAAAGGAAATGCTTATTCTTAAAACCTGAGCATCTCAGCATCTAAAACCGAGGGCCCAGAGTCTAGAATTACTGTAGACTAGTTATCTCTTAAACAGTCCAAAAGAAGAAATTGCCACCAAAATGTGCCTCATGTCCACAACGTCAGTGAACTACACGTGTACATAAAGACTTCTGTATATACACATATCTCACAATTTACGATATGAAAGTCAAGAGGTTTAAATAGCTTATAGTGGGTAAAAAACTGTAATCACTTTCTCATTTACACCCCATTATAATCTCTACACCTTCTTCACTCTAGAAAGAACTGCTCAGTGAAAATCATTCCTATTGGGGAAGCTTGGCCTGTCCAACTATTTTCCCAGGGAAAACAAAATCTGACTACAATTCAATCACTAACGGACTCTTCCCCAAGACAAATCATGAAGATAGAAAGCATGCTGGGCCTCAGGCTTAGAGGTCAGCCTGCTTTACCACCACCAACCCCCCGCACCCCGTGATGTGCGCCAGAACCGAAACCCTCGGTGGCAGAAGATCCTCACTTGGCCACCAGGATGATTCACCCAACACTGCCCTGCTCCCCCAGAACAACCCATGTGCAGTTCGCTAAAGGTTGTAATGAGACACAAAACTAAATTTTAACACAGGGAAGACCATGAAATTCTTTGTATTTTCTTATGGTGAGATCTGTTACATACACAAAAGCCAATTAATAAAGAACGAACATACGTATCTTACATATTACCGGGAAGCCTTCCTGATCCATACTCTGCTTATGATAGCATTACTAAAGCTAAAGTCTTTGAAAGACCAATCTCCTCTTCACCCCTAACTTAGTCTCACTATAACAACTGTGGATGAAAAAGCTAATCTATGCTGATATATACTGTACTACTACCCACCACCCTCCATCAGCTACTCTCTTCAAGTCAAGCCATACCATAGTAAAAAAATAAGGAAAATCTCTCTGAATCTCCATCTGAAATAAACTAAAGGGCCACACCATTTAAAAGGCCCCAATACCTACCAGACATGGCAGCGAGTTACTTTTCTTCATGCCTAGGATGGGCAAGGGTCCATTGGTTTCTCCTCCGTTATGTGGAGACAGAATATCTCTTCTGGTCCCCCCGTGGAGGGGAGCAGGTGGTGGTCGGGCTCTCCGACGAGGCTCCAGGCCACAAAGGATGGAAGCAAAGGCTGGGGACCCCACAGTGAGCCAACACAGAAATGGCTGCGGCCCCCGAGTTTCCCAGCACCCGGGGCAGCTCTGCAGCCGCAGCAAAAGAGCCTCTCAGCAGGCGACACACACCCACTCCCCACCCCACCTGTGTCGGTGACACACAGGAACACCTGGCCCCAGGCGTCAGGGCTAAGGTGCAGCTGATGGGAAAATCCATTCTGCGGAACACAGCAGCTGGAACGGTCTCCTTTAGTAAAAACTACTCTCAGCCATGAGTATCAGCACTGCCTTGCTCTAGAGATGTCCTTTCTTTTCACCCACTGTGAACTCAACAGTCACAATGCCCCCAGTTAGAGAAACAGGCACAGGTTTATAGAGCCAATGTCCTCTGAACAAGATCTGCTACAATGCCCAGTGTGTACCCAGAACAATTCGGGGAAAATTCACATAGAACTCCATGCTCAAAAGCCAGCAGCACCCGCAAGCCCCCAGCACCTGCATCCTTACCACTGAGAGGAAGAAACGATATTAATTAGGGCCATACGTAATAAAGACAACGAATACGTTCAAACCTTTATTATTTTCATGTGCACAGCGTCCACTCAGAAACCGCTGCCAGAGAGGAAGAAAACTGACTTTAGAACCCCTACGCTGCTTAAACAAAGCCAAACAACAGGGTGCCATGGTGATGGAACAGAAAAGGATGCCTATTCTCAGCAGAGTCATGGTCATGCCAACAGAACAATGAACTTACCGAAGAAGTCGAATGAAAACGGGTCCCTTCCACCAAAAAATTCCCTGAAGACTTCATCTGGGTTACGGAATGTGAAGCCAAACTCATACCGAGGGTCAAAATGAATTCCACCTATGTAATACAATAGAGCTTTTAGTTTTTGAATTCTTGCGTTTAGGAGGCAATGACTTATCTACAGAACATCCTATATATCAGGACCTAAATAAAAAAGAAAACGGCTCATACAGCCATGGCTCTGTTTCGCAGCCCGTGGCTGGTGGGGCGACTCCAGCGCGGGCTTCGCACTCCTGAGGGTCCCAGCGGCGTGGTCCCCAGCACTCGCTCGCCATCGCTACACCAACCATCCACACACAGGAAACCATTTTCTGTCGTGAAGGATCGTGTACACCAAGCGAGGAAACATTCGCTGGCGCTGGTCACCGGGTCGGGTCTGTGCCTAGGCTGCAGCAGTGATATCCCAGCGCCCGCCAAGGGGCTGAGCAGGCGGCGGGCGGTCATGGGGCCTTCTCGTCAAGCTCACATACCCATGTGGGGCCACTCAGGTGTGTGGGCACCGTCTGTTCTCTGAGCCCTGTGGATACTCTGAGCCAGGCTGAGGTGCTGCTCTGGGAGCACGAGCTCCCGGCGTGTCAGAGCAGGGGCGTAGTGGGCTCCGCATCTACCGACAGTGCACCCACGCACACCGTCGTCGTCTAACGTGACGCGCTCAAGGTGGGCCACCTCACCTTCCCCTCCCAATCCAGCCCCTTTCCAGGCTGCACCTGTTTCTGAGACACGCCCCGGTCCAAGAAAACTGACAAGTGCAGCCCCTGTCGAGACCTCCCGCGGCCCAACGGGCCCCCTTGCTCACTGCCAAGAGAAAGCCCACATTTACGTACCTCCGCCATTTAACCCTTCTTTGCCGTATCTGTCATACATGTCCCGTTTTTTGGCTGTAAATTTAAAAAGGAGAGTCAGTAAAGAACAAGTTCTTTTCCCCCTCAAAATTCACCTAAGTATTTCCAAATTGTAAACCAAGGAACCAATGCAGTTTTCAAGGTTTCAGTTACTTTTTTTTTTTTT
>NW_027397161.1:317444-348167 GCF_003265705.2 Callorhinus ursinus | reverse complement strand
AGTTACTTTTTTTTTTTTAAAGATTTTATTTATTTATTCATGAGAGACGGAGAGAGAGAGAGAGAAGCAGAGGGAGAAGCAGGCTCCCCGCTGAGCAGGGAGCCCGATGCGGGACTCGATCCCAGGACCCTGGGATCATGACCTGAGCCGAAGGCAAACGCTTAACCATCTGAGCCACCCAGGCGCCCAAGGTTTCAGTTACTTTTAAAAGGGTATGGCCTCCCTTAAATAAAAACGGGGAAGAGGGAAAATCCAAGTACATCTCCATAAAAACTCGGAAAAATTTTTAAGTAGTAGGCAGTTTAAATACTCAAGTATTTCTTTCAGCCTACTGCACACAGAGCATGTGGCTCACGCAAACATAAAATCAGTTCTACAGCTACTCCAATTCCCGATGTGCACCTTCTTACCCCCAGGCCCAACGACGGGGGCGGATCCGAGGCACAGAGCGAGGAGGACGGGGACCCGGTGGGGCGGGAAATCGACGTCCTGAAGCCAGACGAGGAGCCAGCTGACCCCACAGGCTTAACGCCCTTGGAAGAGCACCAGCCCAACCGAGCCCGACAACGCTCTGCTATGCTCTGTCCTCCCTCTACTTACCCTTCTAGAGCAAACAACTATCCCACAGCCCTGGGTGGACAGGCACCTTCTTTTGACACCACATGTTTTTCCCCAAAGTATCAGCTCTTACCCAACTGTGAGGTAAAATAACAGGTTATAGGGAAATGTGCACAAGCAAACCACTGAGAGCCAGTCCATTTCTACTACCAGAGCTCGGGGAACAATGGTAACGACACCTGCAAAGGTAACTTCTGGGCTGGAGGCCGCGTAAGAGAACATGAAAAACACTCTCCCTCAGAAAAGGGGAAGAGATGAGAAACAACAGCGTCTCTACGAGGATTTAAAGGTTCTCTTCCTGACAAAAATCAACTTTGAGCTGAAATTTTTTTTTTTTTTTTTTTTAAATCACTTGACTAAAATAAAAAAACCAGTTTGGGTTTAGTCCTCAATTTTTCTAATGTTCCTGGTCTGTGAATCCACAAATCCGGAAGTGCTGGATCAGCACAAACAAGGACCAAACAAGATAATGACACTGAGGTCCCACGGTGCTGTCGGTCCAGTTCAGAAAACCGCTACCAGGGGCGCCTAGGTGGCTCAGTTGGTGAAGCGTCTGCCTTCAGCTCAGGTTGTAGTCTCGGGGTCCAGGGATGGAGTCCCGCTCCCTGTTCAGCGGGGAGACTGCTTCTCCCCCTCCCCCACCCCTGCTCTCGGGCTCTCTCAGACGACTAAAATCTTAAAAAAAAAAAAAAAAAAAGACAGAACCCGCTATCAGGTTAAGACCTTAAATGCCACATTTGAAAAAGACTGCAATTATCAGTGTTTATGTGTTTTCTAGTAACAAGTTACTAGTGAAATAAAACATCTGGGATTTCCTTTAAAGTAAAAGAGATACATTAACAGATAAAACAAGAATGCTCAACCTATTGTTAGCAGTGGAAGGGGAGTGATGGTTACATGGAGTTCTCTCTAAAATGCCTTTCACGGGGCGCCCGGGCGGCTCAGTCATGGTCCCGGGGTCCTGGGATCGGGCCCCGCATCGGGCTCCCTGCTCCGCGGGAGCCTGCTTCTCCCTCTGCTCCCCGCCTGAATTCTATCTCTGTCACTACGTCTCTCTTAAAAAAAAAAAAAGAAAGAAAAGCCTTTCACTAGTGACCCTGACCACACGTGGACACACCTGAAGCGAGCACGCATGCCCTGCAGCCAGTGAGTCCTACTCTATCCTGGGTACCTCTGCCTTGACTCACAGCAGGTCATTCGATGCTGCTTCCTGGCGAGGCGGTGTCAGCAGATTTCCAGTCTCCTAACAAAGCTCCACACTGCTCTCCCAAGCCCAGGACCCACACCACACTCTTCTTCACCAAGAACCTGCTGACTGAATCTGGCTAGCAGCTCACTCTCTGCTTGATTCATGAAACCAGGCTAATGGGTGAGACTTTCAAAAAGCCCATACTTTCCAACACCTATGGCTCCACCTATGGCTCCAGAACTGGGGCGGGGAACGCACACCTCAAAGTCTGGAAGTCTAAAGCTCTGTTGGACAGTCCCAGAAACTAAGGAAGTCCTTCCACGCAGTGAAACATCAATATGCTAGCCAAGTGTGCTCAAGCAGAATGGGGATGAGAGACCACTGCACCACCAACAGATTGTGGCCACTGCTACCATACAATGACCCAGATGGGTTCCTACGCCCTCAGCTGTCCTGTCAGGCCTCAGACCAGGCTGTCAGTCCTATTTAAAATAGTCATCCCTGGGGCGCCTGGGTGGCTCAGTCGTTAAGCGTCTGCCTTCGGCTCAGGTCATGATCCCAGGGTCCTGGGATCGAGCCCCGCATCGGGCTCCCTGCTCCGCGGGAAGCCTGCTTCTCCCTCTCCCACTCCCCCTGCTTGTGTTCCCTCTCTCGCTGTGTCTCTCTGTGAAATAAATAAAATCTTTAAAAAATAATAAAATAAAATCAAATAAAATAGCCATCCCAGGGGCTCCTGGGTGGCTCAGTCGGTTAAGCGTCCAACTTTTGATTTCAGCTCAGGTCATGAGAGTCTGCTTAAGATTCTCTCCTCCCGGGGCACCTAGGTGGCTCAGTCGTTAAGCGTCTGCCTTCAGCTCAGGTCATGATCCCGAGGTCCTGGGATCAAGTCCTGCATCGGGTTCCCTGCTCCGCGGGAAGCCTGCTTCTCCCTCTCCCACTCCCCCTGCTTGTGTTCCCTCTCTCGCTCTGTCTCTGTCAAATAAATAAAATCTTTAAAAATAAATAAAATAAAATAGCCATCCTGAAAGAACTGCTAGAAGCCAGCGTGCTCCACAGCACAAGTTAACTCTCAAGTATGTGCCAGGAATAGGACTCAAAGCTTCACAAGAAAAATAAGAAACTTCTCTTCTCGGTGCCCAAAACCTCAGCCGGCCACACCCATGCTCCACTGGCCCCAGAGAGAGCCCGAGCTCTGGGCAGGTCAACTCACCATCTGATAACACCTCATAGGCCTCAGCTACTTGTTTGAATTTTCTCTCTGCTTCTTCTTTATTCTCGGGGTTCTTATCAGGATGCCACTTGAGTGCCAGTTTCCGGTACCTTGAAAAGAGTCAAATAGCAGAGGTCATGTCCACGTGCAGAACTCCACTGGCTGTGGGACATCATAAAGCTGCGAGATGGATGCAGAGCTATAAGCTCGTGACACGAACATCAATTTCAACAGTAAAAGCTCCCTCTCCCCCACCACGAAAGAAACAAGTTCTCAAATCCACCCAGCGTAATACAAACCAACCTCTAGAGATACAGGAATGTGAAAATGTGGGGGGACCAACACGTGCATGCCAAACTGGTCAGCGGCTGCAAGAACACAGCACACAGGGGCAGAAGGCCGCCCTGGTAACAGGGCAAGGGGATCCGGCCCCACCAAGCTGCTCCCCAGCCCGCCAGCACCGTTCAGAGCGCCCCGTTCTGCAGTCAAGGCTCACTGAAGACTCCAGTTAACAGTAACAATTAGAGGGCGCCTGGGTGGCTCAGTTGGTTAAGCGACTGCCTTCGGCTCAGGTCATGATCCTGGAGTCCCGGGATCGAGTCCCGCATCGGGCTCCCTGCTCGGCAGGGAGTCTGCTTCTCCCTCTGACCCTCTTCCCTCTCATGTGCTTTCTCTCTCATTCTCTCTCTCAAATAAATAAATAAAATCTTTAAAAATAAAAAAATAAAAAAAACAGTAACAATTAGAGGTTTTATATTTTTTTCCACATGCTTTTTAAACACACACACACACACAAAATCCTCCCTTCTACTTAGCTAACATAAGCACCGCCTGTGGGGTGGGGACAGGGCTAACAGGGAAGGGGCATGCCCCTCAAATCAAGATTAGACGAACCAGGCGGTGCTCCTAACCCTTGACAAGTTGTTGACGTAAGGCTGCTGTGGTTCAATTAAATGGTAGCATTTTCATCAAAAAACCTTGAACTTCTTAAAGTCTGATTAACACTGGACTCTACAACACTAAAAATATTTTTCTATCACTGTGGACCTAAACAAGCAATAAGCAGACCAAAAACCCTCAAGGGCTACAAAATCCTCGTGGTAAAAACTGAAAGACCATGGAAAAGACCAAGGACAAAGAACGGTCCATTTGCACTAGCGTGCTGGTGTGAAAACAAAGTAACGTAGGAGAATCTAGGTACGTTTTATTTGTATAGGTTTTGTAAAAGACTACTTGATTTTTTTTAACTCAAGGCTTAACACGTCAAGTGTAAGGCATGTCTTTCACTGTCGGCCTTGAGACTGAAGCCTGACTTCACACCAGTACTTGAGCACTGAGGCAGGCAGGCTGTATCATCTGAGAGAGGGAAAGCACACAGCACGAAATTTAAACAAAGGTACAACTCTAGGTTTCTCAAGAGAAATGGGAAGGGAGAGCAGCCACACAAATTTACTCCTCCAACTAAGGTTTTTTCTGATCACGGCACATGAACAAAGTCTAGAGTCCACAAAATGGACTAAGAACACACACCACCCATGGGTGCAGTTTTGCTCATTAAAAAAAAAAGGCTAGGGCACCTGGGTGGTTCAATCTGTTAAGCATCTGCCCTCGTCTCATGTCATGATCTCAAGGTCCTGGGATCGAGTCCTGCATCGGGGTTCAGCTCAGGAGGGAGGCTGCTTCTCCCTCTGCGTGCCGCTCCCCCCTGCTTGTGCTCTCTCTTACAAATAAGTAAAATCTTTTAAATAAAATAAACAAAAATAAGGCTAAATCCAGCCTAAAACAGAATTTGACTGCACACTTAATGAGAAATTCGTATTCCATTTACAGGTAACAGCATTTTCTAAGTTCATACTTCAAAGCCACCCTGCAGACACTGACC
The DNA here is from genome assembly GCF_003265705.2 of Callorhinus ursinus. NCBI lineage: Eukaryota > Metazoa > Chordata > Mammalia > Carnivora > Otariidae > Callorhinus > Callorhinus ursinus. Next base: position 343,268 of record NW_027397161.1, on the reverse strand, counting down.
ACTCTTGACTGTGGCTCAGAGATCAAGCCCTATGCCCGGCTCTGCACTCAGCACAGTCTGCTTGACACATTAAGGCCAAATGAACCAGACAGATCCAGTTCACCTTGAGTGCCACCTGTGCCCTGAGCTTTGCCCCGCACAGAGGCCAGGCCTGGTCACAAAGGCATGGGTAAGACCAACAAACTGAACCAGGGACCAGATGGGTTCTAGCAGTACAAGCTGGGGTCACATGACAAGGATTTTTTAAAGCAACTAACACCAAGGAGGTTATAGCACCACACTCTAAGAGTGCTGAGTGCCAAGTCAATTCCATTCCAAATTCCAATGTCAGTTCTCTGCGATTATTTCACATCCTCAGTGTTTGATCTACCTCCTAAGCAGCCAGCAGAATCCACTGTCCCAAGGCAAAGTAACAGAGGAAACCAAGTGACCTTCTTATTCCTCAGTGACAAGTGACAGGCTGGGCCTAGGTCTGAGAAGGCAAGAGTTAATTTGTTAACTACTCTGTCTGAAGGTAAAATTAAATAGCAGTATTCAAAGAGTGTTATATTACATGGCCCATTTCAATAGATAAAAAGTGACAATACCCAAGGACCAGTGCATGACAGCACAGATTTATTACTTCATAAACACAACTACTTACGCCTTTTTAATATCCTCGGCTGAGGCATGTCTCTGCACGCCTAGAACTTCATAGTAATCCACCATGTTTTAACAGGCTGTTGGAGTGAGTCCTGCAATTAGAAAACCCATGGTCAATGACAGGACTGCCAAGGTTAGGTTCATCATGGGGGAAAGAACACAGCAGGAGAGGGAGGGGTACGTCACCTCACCTGAGCACCAACCACTGGCCTGTCAGGCTGGACCCTTGTCGAACAGATTCCAAGACTTATGCCCTAAGACCCTTCTCGATATAGAATAAAAAGCTCTGAAATAGCCTAATAATAGCTGCCTTAACTAAATAAAACTAACAGGTGACTCTGAGGCAGACACTCAGGGCCCACTTGACCACCAGCTGACGGGCCCTTTTTTGAGTATCTTGTTTTCCTGACACGGGCCGTGCTCAGGGAGCTTTGGTTACCTCCTTCATTCAGTGCATTCCTGTGCCAGGCATTGGGCAAGACCGCACAGCCACCAGGATGAACACACTGTCCCTGTAACATGGGAACCACACAAAGACTGGGGACGAGCTGATGCGCCCCCCCCCCTTTCCCCAAAGTCCCTGGGAAAGAAAAAGGAAATGTCTTTGACAACACAGCTATCAGACTACCTTTACCCTCTGGCTTCACACCCCCATCCATCCACAAACAAACATATTATGCCCTGCTGTCAATATTAATGAAAGAATGTCCCTACAGATCACGCCTTCAATGGAAAACTAGCAGCAAGATTTGCCTCACACTTACCCATGTCAATGCACGGGGCAGGTCAATGAGAATCCGTTCTGCTTCTGCCACCCCTAACAGGAAGGGCCTTGGGTCCCACAAACCAGGTACATGTATGCTGCCCCTTTAAGTGAAATCTAATGAATTAACCTCTTTAACTTTGGGTAAAACACTTCATTCAACGAGTGACCAAAACTTATGAAGAACATGCCTATCCTCTGACAGCACACATGAACTTCACCAGGAGAACAGGGCCTTCGGTCAGACTGCTCTGCCCACAGCTGAAGCTGGGCTTTCCATGGCGGCCCCAGAAACTCAACTATCAAACCTCAGAGACACTCTGACTCTGAGTACGTGCAATCATAGTCTTCCTAAGGCCACCGTGCCGAGGCTAAACGATGTCTAGGTTAAATAATGCCACAACTAGCAATTTTTCCACTGCTCAAAACAAGATGCATACACAGTTGTTGCCAACGTTGGGGGACCAACCCACAGTTTAAAAAAGAAAATCTAGGGCGCCTGGGTGGCTCAGTTGGTTAAGCAACTGCCTTCGGCTCAGGTCATGATCCTGGAGTCCCGGGATCGAGTCCCGCATCGGGCTCCCTGCTCGGCAGGGAGTCTGCTTCTCCCTCTGACCCTCTTCCCTCTCGTGCTCTCTATCTCTCCTTCTCTCTCTCTCAAATAAATAAATAAAATCTTTAAAAAAATAATAAAAAAAATAAAAAAATAAAAATAAAAATAAAAAAGAAAATCTAGCATTACATCATGACTCAAAACTGACATATACCAGCCAAGCATTTAGAGAGAAACTCTGTATTTAAAAGGGTCAAAAGGGGGTGCCTGGGTGACTCAGTCAGTTGGGCAGTGAACTTTCGGTTTCAGCTCAGGTCACCATCTCAGGGGGCTCAGGTCATGATTTCAGGGTCAAAGGACTGAGTCCTGCATCTACTTCCTGCTCATGCTCGCTCTCTCAAATAATCTAACAAGTAATTAATAAAGGGTCAGAGGAAGCAGATGAAATCTACTCGTTACTAGTCCAGGAGCTCGACACAAGGAATAATTCAAAAATATCACAGGATTGGGGCGCCTGGGTGGCTCAGTCGTTGGGTGTCTGCTTTCGGCTCGGGTCATGGTCCCGGGGTCCTGGGATTGAGCCCCACATCGGGCTCCCTGCTCAGTGGGGAGCCTGCTTCTCCCTCTCCCACTCCCCCTGCTTGTGTTCCCTCTCTCGCTGTGTATCTCCCTGTAAAATGAATAGAATCTTTATAAAAAAAAAAAAAAATCACAGGATTGGGGGCGCCTGGGTGGCTCAGTTGTTAGGCGTCTGCCTTTGGCTCAGGTCATGATCTCAGGGTCCTGGGATCGAGCCCCGCATCGGGCTCCCTGCTCAGCAGGAGCCTGCTTCTCCCTCTCCCACTCCCACTGCTTGTGTTCCTGCTCTTGCTCTCTGTCAAATAAGTAAAATCCTTAAAAAAAAAAAAAAAAAAAAATACTACAGATGATCTAAAAATAGATTCCCCACCTCCACCTTGAAATACCTAGAGATGTTAAAGTCCAACAAATACATCTGAAGAAGCTGAGCTGCCAGAAAGAGGCTCAAGTTGCAGACACAACCAGGAGTTTACACCAAAAGTGGCAATCCTGAGATTTCGGGGGGGGGGGGCTGTGTTCTCAGGACAGGACTTGCTTTTGAAGCACAGGAAAGAGTAGCTGCACTGGAGAGAGAGAGAGAGAGACACACACACACACACACACACACACACACACACACACACAAACACCCCCACCCACCCACCCTGGTACTGTGGCTCCCAAAGGGCTGTAATTACAAGAAAGGGGGAGGAGAGAGGTTTCTCTCCAACCCGCTGCAGAGAAAGAGGCCCCCTGAGCACTTGAAGCCTGAGGGCTCGGTCAGAGGTACAGAAGGAAATCTTATTACCTCCATTTTCCTGCGATGCTCCACGCTCTGCAGAACTACCAAATACAACCCCGGGATGGTGAGGCCAATACAGGTACACCTGAGCACTAAGTGTCTCTACAAGCTAAGTCACATAGATTCCAGAAGAAAACACAACCCCTGCTCGAGAGGAGCTGACAAACTCTAGATATGAGGAAAGCATCAGGAGGAGTGAGAACACCTCCAAGAATCTGAACAAAGAACTTGAAAGGGGACATATTAAAAAAGCATTGGGGGCGCCTGGGTGGCTCCGTCGTGAAGCGTCTGCCTTCGGCTCAGGTCATGGTCCCAGGGTCCTGGGACCGAGCCCCGCATCGGGCTCCCTGATCGGCAGGAAGCCTGCTTCTCCCTCTCCCACTCCCCCTGCTTGTGTTCCCTCTCTTGCTGTGTCTGTCAAATAAAAAAAATTAAAAAATAAATAAAATCCTTAAGGAAGGAGGGAGGGAGGGAGGGAGGGAGGGGGGGAAGGGAAGGGAAAGGAAGGGAAAATCCATGTTCTTATCAAACATGTGCCCATTTGGCCAAGCAAAACTTAAAACAGCTAAGCTTTGTAATGCTTACAAAAACAATGGAATAAAAAAGGAAAACGGGTGCCTGAGTGGCTCAGTCCTTAAGGGTCTGCCTTCGGCTAAGTCATGATCCTGGGGTCCTGGGATCAAGCCCCACATCGGACTCTCTGCTCTGCGAGAAGCCTGCTTCTCCCTCTCCCACTCCCCCTGCTTGTGTTCCCTCTATCACTGTCAAAGAATAAATAAAATCTTAAAAAAAAAAAAAAAAAAAAAGAGGAAAACAGTATCACAAAACCAGAAACGAACGACTAGAAACAAAACTCATTTTCAAAAAGCCCTTGGGTCAAAGGTCTCATGCAGGATATATTTAGTTGAAATATCATGTATCAATCTGATCACCTGGTGAAGGGAGAAATTTAGAAAAGGATGTAGAACCTCAAATACAGCAATAACAGTTCTAGAGGTTGGAAGGTTAAGAACTCAGAACGGATTTGAACAAGACTTACCATTTAAGAACATCAAAATATGTACTTTTCTCAAATAGATTCCCAGGATTTTTTTAAATTACAAATTAAGGAGAGAAAACTATTTGGTGACTATTTTCTGGTAATTAGCTGTGACAGACACAGAAGAAAGAGAATGTTACTTGGGAGGAAGACCTCCTCCTCTGTCCTGTGACCCTTCCAAGGGGACTCAGCCACAGCCACATCGACAGGAGAAAACTGAATGTAACAGGCATGGACAGGAAATTCACAGGCAGGCAGGCAACAGGAAGCTTCTAGGAGCTGCGGGGGGGGGGGGGTCTGAGGACAGGAAGGGGAGGAAGACCATTAGCAAGAAGCAGAGAGGAGAGGTTTGGAAACACAAGGTTGCTCTGCGTTTCCTTAGGTAAAGGGGAGTCTCTGTCAATAGAGCTCTTCCTGGCACAGGCTCTCCTTTCCAATGTAAATTAAAGCAGTTGAGGGGGAGGCAGAGGGCCTTTTCCCGCATCTGCTGGGTTTTGATTACTTTTAACTCCGACATAATCTCTAGGCAAAAGTGGCCCGTCCTGGGGCAGCCTGCCATGAGCCTCTACAGTAACAGGACGACGTACCCATGAGAACATGATTGTGCACAATATAGGTTTTGCAATTCTGTTTGAATATGTTCAACGCAAACTATTAAAGTATTTGTTTGAAATGCAATCAGTTACACAACATGGAAGTGAGCACGCAATTTTATTTTTTTTAAAGATTTTATTTATTTGACAGAGAGAGACAGAGCGAGAGAGGGAACACAAGCAGGGGGAGTGGGAGAGGGAGAAGCAAGCTTCCTGCGGAGCAGGGAGCCCGATGTGGGGCTCGATCCCAGGACCCCGGGATCGTGACCTGAGCCGAAGGCAGACGCTGAACGACTGAGCCACCCAGGCGCCCCTGAGCACCCAATTTTAAAAAGGTTTCCTTGCTGGTAGTTAGAACACTCAAACAAACTGGCCGGCCAGTGACAGTGGCCAAGTTCAGTCTCAAAATTACTAGCCACAGAAGAGGTCCCCAATTCTCATGACCTAGAAGCACAGCAAGCTTTATCTTCAGGAAGTAAAAACCTGACCACTACCCACAAGGCAAGGGCAGCCAGAAACAGCAGAAAAATCAGCATCCTAACATCTCCACTTGAAAGAGCTAATAATTAACTACACCAGATTACAGTCTCCTGTGGGCCCCAGCTGTTGCTGCATGCATCTGCGGGCATCTTGGGAGTGCCCAGCAGTGAAAGGGCAGGTCAACCCATTGTTACCAACACGCAACAAAGGGAGAAATCTCAGGACCAGACTCTCACTTTCTAACAGCCAAACCATCACCAGAGCCACACGTGGTCAGAGGTCACGTGGTGTGTCAGATGCCACTGCTAGGGTGTCCCTGGTACCACTTCAAAGCTGGATTCAAGTCCAAATGGTTTCTCTTTATCTGCAAGGACGTGCCTGTCTTTGTGCAAATGAGGATGGTAGTGTGGCAGCAAGATCCTCAAGGCAGTCAGTGCAGAAGTGGGTGTAAATGTGGCTTCAACATGCCAGGTGGTAAATGCCCTGGTTACTTAACTACCTAAAATATTCCCCAGGACAGGCCCCCCCCCTTGGGGGGGGGGTGCACAAGCACCATCAATTTAACATAACCTGGGAAACAAGCAACACTTGAATGATGACTATTCGTGTTTCTTTCTAAAAGGCCGTGCCTAAAAGAAAATGCAAATGAACTGAATGAGACCAATCATCTGGAGAGTCCAAAACCTCACCCTCCAACCACCTCTCTCCAGCACAAGCTATTGGTACCTCCACCTTTCTCTGCTCCTGCACCCAGTCCTGTCTAACCCCCAACACCAGTACCACCACTTGAAGCTTACTCTAAGGTCAAGAGGAAAATCTTGCGCAGTTTGACTCCCCAAAGCCCTCAGCACACGGGGGCTTTCCAGTCCCATCCCCTGTTCTCCCAGACAGCCCTGTGAACACAGAGTAGGGAAGCTAGGGTTCAGATCCCTCTTCTCATGCTACACTCATGTGTTTTCAAACACTCCCATTATGCAAATACCAACTATTTCGCAATGATTCCCAAATTTAAGCTCCAATCCTAGGTCTCTCTTTGGCACTTCAGACATGAATAGACAGATGACTACCTGACATAGCTACTTGGCAGTGTGACAGACCTCCCAAATAGACCAAGACCAAATTTCACTGGATGCTCCCTACCCCACTCCTTGTCTTTCTCTAGTAAATTCTGCCTTCCGCTTCCAGGCTTCTGACTGGAAACTGTTGCCTTCCTCAACACTGCTACCCACCCTCCCACCCCACATACACACACACAAAGTAATCCACAGTTCTGTCTGATATGTCTGCCAACTATCCCAAACCCCTTCAACTTTTCTCTATCTTTAATGGCACCAGCCCCTCCTACTGCTGGAGCCTCTTAATCATACCCTCTTCTCTTACAGCCAAGGTAAGCTATAAATACGCTGGGCCTATCACAGCAGATACTATATGGTGTCCGCACTGGACAGAACCGGCTATGAAGGACACAGTCGGCTCGGCTGAGGATTACATGGAGTGAGACCTGACTTCACTGGTAATGCTGGCTCTGGGGCAGGAAAAGCACAGGATGAGCCTAGGACATGCTACTGAGCAAGTAAGTAAAGATGCTAGCAAAAAGTATAGGCCTGGTCCAAAAAAAAAAAAAAAAAAACAAACACCCCAAGACTAGAACTCTAACATCGTGGAGGTGACTAAGAATCAACAGCAACTAAATGCCACCTGGGCTCCAGGACTGGCGTGCGGAGCAGAAGGCCAACAGTGGAATGCTGGCAGGATGCGAATCAAGTTCACAGTTAACAGTACTGTAGCAACGCTGACCTCCTAGCTTCAATAAACGGACTGTGGTTACACAGAGTATTAAGGAAAATCCGAGCAAAGGTAGACAGGAAACTGTCCTAGTGTCTTGATGACTCTACTATAAATCTGAAATCATGCCAAAGGGGCAGGGGAAGGCAAAAAGTCAAAAAGAACAAGTACAGCCAGGTCCAGAGGACCTCAGAACAAAACTGATGGAGCACGGGCGACTAGAAGGGAATCAGACCATCAAAATGACTGCCATGCACTTAAAACACACACACCAGCACAAGAATCAAAAATTTACTACGCTCCCTGTGCTGTACAAACTACATTCGCAACCAAGTAATTGCCGAGCCAACATTCTTTTTAAAGAATTCCAGCAAACAAATGTAGGAAAAGTGCTAGAATGAGAAAATTATCATCGTGAAAATAACCTAGTGCTTCTCAAAGCACAGACTTGAACCAGCAACACCAGCATGTCCTTGTTAAATAAAAGGACCTTTAAAGTAACCAAGTTTCAACTTTGCCTCATAAACCATCCCCACTACCAGTAACTACTAATTAGTCCAACTTTCTCTGCCTGAACCAACTCCAGGGAGCAGCCATCAACAGTGGACAGTTCTTGGATTCTTTCCGCTGAAGAGCGGGGCCTCCAGGGAGTTGTCACACTTTGGTCCCTGGTTCAGGTTACACAACGCAGGCTGAATTTCTCTTCCACAGCCCCGCACAGGGCTCCCTGCTCAGCCGGGAGCCTGCTTCTCCCTCTCCCACTCCCCCTGCTTGTGTTCCCTCTCTAGCTATCTCCCTCTGTCAAATAAATAAATAAAATCTTAAAAAAAAAAAAATTTTTAATCCACATAACGTGTCTGTACTAGTGACGTTACATTCAGTTTAGTAATAATTCAGGCTTCAAACATTCAGGGGCTTTATTTTCATGAATTTTTCACTCTCTCGACTAACAAGGCCTTACATTTCATGGCAGTTCTTCCTAAGAACACTGCCCTGATCCCTGCTTTGAGCAAGCTCCAAGGCTGCAATTCCTTAGTACCCAGAATCCAGCACAGATGGCACAAGGACGGTCCAAGCGTCACCAACGAAAGGTAACAAGACTACCTACCGTACTTCTCTGAACCTGGATCATCAGTGCTAGGTCAACTCTCCTAAGACACATTCCTGAATTCAATCATCAACGTCAACTGCAGTCTGCGCCTGTCTTTTTGAGTCTCTGGTCCCTGTCCTGCTCTCATTCCTGCCTCTGTGCAACCGTGGCTCTTCCGACAAGGGGGCTGCACAGCTTGCCTCATCCATTCCCCCTTGGTGATGCTGGCCCACTGTTCTCATCAACTAAAATCTTTCTGATAACAAGTCTACCATCAACAGTTACACTCAATGAAAACAATGACATAATTCTGAGTGAATTTAGTCATACAAATTTACTATTTATAACAGTCGTATGCTAGCTTTGGGAGTAAGCACCAAGTTTAGCAGACAAGTGAACAACTTAGTCATGGACAGTTAACACAAATATGCCAAGAGTGTGGGGGAGAGGGTATGGAGACACTGGGGCAAAGAAAGCGTAAAACAACACTGCCACTTCCTGAAGAGCTGGAAAACAGAAAAGTTCCCTGTGCAGAGAGGCAAAATTATCTCCAACTGAAGTGACAGCATATGCACAGACAAAACTATAAAAGCACATGGCCCATGTGAGAAGCAACTAGTAAGGCAAGACTTTAGTACTGAGCTTACCTGGGAGGCTCAAGGAAGAAAGATACAATTCAAGAATAATTTTAGAACATGCCAAAGACATAGGACTTCTCAACTTATAAGCAAAAGGCTTTTTAAGCAATGATTTATCAGGGGTGTATCTGAGAAAATCACTTGTATGTACAAGACACGACAACTTCTAAAGAAAGTATGATTGGATGGTGATGGGAAAGATCCATTTAAAAGATATCTCAGGGGCGCCTGGGTGGCTCAGTTGGTTGAGCGACTGCCTTCGGCTCAGGTCATGATCCTGGAGTCCCGGGATCGAGTCCCGCATCGGGCTCCCTGCTCGGCTGGGAGTCTGCTTCTCCCTCTGACCCTCTTCCCTCTCGTGCTCTCTCTCATTCTCTCTCTCTCAAATAAATAAATAAAATCTTAAAAAAAAAAAAAAGATATCTCAAATGAAATCCATGTCTGAATCAGAAAAATGACAGTAGGAATGAAGGAGAGAAGTCAAGGGAAGACAGATTCAGGAACACCCTGAATTAAGGTCACCCTGTAAAGCAATGAGATTTCGTTAATAGGGTTCCATGCACAACCACTAACGTTTTATGAAAGTTTTTCTTCAATTTCTACTAAAAACAGATTTTAAAAAACTTTTTAGGGGAGGGCCTGGGTGGCTCAGTCCGTTAAGCAACTGCCTTCAACTCAGGTCATGATCGCAGGGTCCTGGGATAGAGCCCCACGTCAGGCCCCCGGCTCGGCAGGGAGCCTGCTTCTCCCTCTCCCTGCTTGTGTTCCCTCTCTAGCGGTCTCCCTCTGTCAAATAAATAAAATCTTTAAAAAAAAAAAAAAACTTTTTAATCAACATGACATGTTTGTACTAGTGATGTTACGTTCAGTGTAGTAATAATTCAGGATTCGTTATTAGCCTATTCAGGAGGAAATGTGTGCCTATCTCATGCCAGGCATTACAAGTACATACTGAATTACAACCACAGCTGAGAGGGGCTCAAAGGAACAGTCAATCTGTGTCCCATGTCTGAGCACAGAACTCTCCCATCAAGCTGTGCTGTGAGTGTGGGAGCCAAACACGCAATGCTATAGAAAGACATTCCTTACATCTCAACACTACCTTTTTTCATTTTTTTTTTAAGACTTTATTATTTATTTGAGAGAGAGAGAATGAGAGATAGAGAGCACGAGAGGGAAGAGGGTCAGAGGGAGAAGCCGACTCCCTGCCGAGCAGGGAGCCCGATGTGGGACTCGATTCCCGGGACTCCAGGATCATGACCTGAGCCGAAGGCAGTCGCTTAACCAACTGAGTCACCCAGGCACCCACCTTTTTTCATTTTTAAAGTTTTATTTATTTATTTGATAGCGAGAGAGACAGCGAGAAAGGGAACACAAGCAGGGGGAGTGGGAGAGGGAGAAAGAGGCTCTCTGGACCCTAGCATCATGACCTGAGCCAAAGGCAGACGCTTAATGACTGAGCCACCCAGGTGCCCCTACCTTTTCTCATTTTTAACAAATGCCAAAAAGATAAACAGGTTTTAACATAAACTCAAAAATATGCTCTATAAAGACAACAAAATGAAAATACAAGGTCTACAAATAAAGATCCAATAAGGCACAGAAGACCCTGGACATCGCCAAGGGCAGCTGCAGAGCAAGCTCAAGTACAGACACCACCCCGTCCCCCACGCAGTGCCAGCCACAGGCTAAGTACCCTGCCCTCTGCTCACAGCTTCAGATTAAGAAGTGCAAGAGGAATAAGTTAAACTTAACAAAATCCACCAATTATCTATGACTAACCTCAGAACTTTATACAAAATAAAATGTCACGGGGCGCCTGGGTGGCTCAGTTGTTAAGCGTCTGCCTTCAGCTCGGGTCATGATCCCAGGGTCCTGGGATAGAGCCCCGCAATCGGGCTCCCTGCTCAGCGGGGAGTCTGCTTCTCCCTCTCCCACTCTCCCTGCTTGTGTTCCCTCTCTCGCTGCCTGTTAAAAAATAAATAAATCTTGGGGCGCCTGGGTGGCTCAGTCGTTAAGCGTCTGCCTTCGGCTCAGGTCATGATCCCAGGGTCCTGGAATCGAGCCCCACATCGGGCTCCCTGCTCCGCGGGAAGCCTGCTTCTCCCTCTGCCTCTGCCCCTGCTTGTGTTCCTTCTCTAGCTGTGTCTCTGTCAAATAAATAAAATCTTTTAAATAAATAAATAAATAAATCTTTTTAAAAAATGCCACGTATACATTTGTATTCATAATTTCCCTACAGAACGCAATATTTCAAAATACTAACCACCTTTTCTAAAACTGATATAAACCCATACAGTAAATGTATGGCCGATTGTAGAGTACAGGATAAAAGAGCCTGGAGACTTAGAAATACTACCCAATTCCAAAACAACTTTAAGTAAACTGCTGCTCAGCCACGAGATGTGCAGATAAAATCAGCATTTTATATAGATTATTTCCTTACTCACCGATAACCTAATTCCAATCTTTAATCCAATTTTCCTAAAGCATCAAGTACAACCATTTATTCTCAAAAGAACACCACGTGTGGCGACAAAACATTTAAAATGACGTTTACCGCCCCTTCTCCCCAGCTACAACCGCAAGCGAGTCCGACAGGGGCCAGGAGCACGTGCAGTCCCACACTCTCACCTAAGACTCCCCGCAACCAACACACACACCAGAGTCCTACACCCCCTGTCGGGTCTCCCAGGGGCAACTGCCACTACAGAGGACAGGCAATACCAGGAAAGAGCGAGCCTGGGAGGGGCTGAGACACCCACCCCGTGCCTTCTCTTCTCAGGTGTGCCCAGGACCAGGAAGATTCCTCCCGCTCTCTGCGGACTCTGCCGGGAGAAAGGGGCTCCTCTCCTGCATCCAGGTGCCAAGAAGGAAGCAAACGTTATGTGAAAGAGCCGACCACATAAACTAGAAGCACAGGTGCCCACAAAGGCCTCAGGCAGGTAGAAACTGCAGCCAGCACACAGGTGAAACCTCACTGCCTCACGGGGTGAACTGTTCCCAACAGGCAGCCATTAACCCTGAAGTCATCACAATGAAAGAGAATTTGAGAGCTCAGTCCCTTGGTCACACCAGCCACATTTCAAGGGCCCCACAGCCACATGTGGCTACTGACCTCACTCTGGATAGCACAGGCAGAGAAGAGAGCTTACAACTCATGGGTTGAGTCTAAAACAGCCCAAGACAAATCAATTCAAGGTTAAAGGAAATCTAGAGGAGTGGGAAGAGAATTCTCTCACTAATCTTTTCTAGTGGATATTCTGACACTTCTCACATTTCCCACTAACCGGACCTACTACTATATTTAAAGGAAGCTACAGAAAAGCAACACTTTCTTTCAGTTAAGAACAAATGCTTCTGGGGCGTCGGCCTGGCTCAGTCAAAAGAGCATGCAACTCTAGACCTCGGGGTTCTGAGTTCGAGCCCCACGTTGGGCATAGAGACTACTTAAATGAATATAAATTTTAAAAAAATGCTTCTTAGGACAACAGTTTATTAATTCATGAAATTTCCAACAAAATATGCTTGACCAAGGTAAAAAAAAAATTAACTCCAGCTCTTTGGTAAACCCACTAACCTAATCCCCATTACCCAAAAGAACTACACCTCATTCCAATAAACTTAACCCACAATGTCAGGGCTTTCAGAAAGCATGTCACAGGGGCGCCTGGGTGGCTCAGTCAGTTAAGCATCTGCCTTCGGCGCAGGTCATGATCCCAGGGTCCTGGGTTCGAGCCCCGCATCGCTTCTCCATCTCCCACTCTCCCTGCTTGTGTTCCCTCTCTCACTGTGTTTCTCTCTGTCAAATAAATAACTAAAATCTTTAAAAAAAAAAAGCATGTCACACAGGTCATTGATACCTAAACACAAGTACCATATCTCTCCCTCTGTGCTTTTTAAGATTTTATTTATTTATTTGACAAAGAGAGCCTGAGCAGGGGGAGCAGCAGAGGGAGAAGCAGGCTTCCCGCTGAGCAGGGAGGGCGATGCGGGACTCCATCCCAGGACCCTGGGATCATGACCTGATGTGAAGGCAGACACTTAACCCACTCAGCCACCCCCTACACTCTCAAATAAAATTTTTAAATAAATAAATAAATAAAAATACCAAAAGCATTCTGTTCTTCTCGAGGTCTGCCCTTGGGGAAACTGTTCTACCAGAGCCCATTCTGGGGGGGGGGGGGGGGGGGGAGGGAAATACCCAACTCCAGTTCCCTCCAGCCCTCCCTGTCCTGCCTGAGGGAAGAACTGGAAAACCCTGGTGAAGTGGACCCCACAAGGTGGAGACCTACTCCTGGATGGTGGAAACCTTCCCCTCCCCCCACCTGATCTCCACATCACTGAAGGCCTGTGGGCAGCAGCTGCTTTGGCCCATCCCTCACGCCCACCTTTAAACAAAACATTACAAGGCACACTAGAAGGCAAGACACAGTCTGACAAGCTTAGGCAAGCATCAGGAAAGGCACACAGCAGAAATATTGCAATCATCAAACCAAGAATTTGGTAAAACTAGGATTAATACGCCAAGAGCTTAAATGCAAAATGTAGACACCATGCTAGAATAGATGGGTAATGTCAGTGGAGGTAAAAATTCTAGGAGTCAAATAGAAATGCCAGGGATCAAAAGCCCCAGCAGAAATGAGGAATGCCTTTGATGAGCTTATTCGTAAACTGGGCATGGCTGAGGAATCCGACAGAATGATGGAAACTCAGAAAACTGGACAAGGGGAAAAGCAGACTGACGATGGTGTGCCAACAAGCTGTGGGACAACAAGCGGGGACCAGGGCAGGAGGAAGAAAGGAGTGTAAACAGTGCTCTGAAGCATCAATCAGCTCTGAAAGAATGTGAAGCAATAAATGACTGAGAATTTCCCCCCAATTCATGTCAGGCACCAAACCACACATCCAGAAGATCAGAGAACACCATGTGGGATAAACGCCAAAAAACTACATCTCAGCATTATCACGCTCCAACTTCAGAAAATCAAAGACAAAATCTTCAAAGAAGCCAGAGGGGAAAAACACCTTACCTACAAGGAAACAGAAATAAGAATTGCATCCATGCAAGAAAGGGATGGATTTCTTCCCTCGGGGGAAGGGAGGGTGGGAAATGACACCGACCAACCTCCAATTCTGCAGCCTGCAATATTATCCTTCAAAAGTATATAAAAACTTTCTCTGACCAACAAAAACTGAGGGAATCTGTTGCCAGATCTGCCTTGCAAGAAATACTAAAAGTCCTTCAAAGAGAAAGAAATGGATAGGACAAAAACTTAGACCAACCCAGATCAATGTAAGGAGCATGAGAGAAAGGGTAAGTGGATATAAAATAAAACTTTCCCCTATTCTTAACTGATCCAACAGAGAACACTTCCAACAGCAACAGTGTACTTCTGTGTGGACATGCGTTTAGGTGCAGGTGGAATGAACAGAACCCGCATGGGCAGGAGGGAAGAAGGAGGAGCTGTCAGAAGGCACCTGCACTCCCCACGGAGCACTGGAGTGTCACGTCACTGCGCACTTAGGTTAGTTGTGAGCGTACACTGCGGACTCCAGGGCAACCAGCAAAAAAAAAAAAAAAAAAAAAAAAAGGTAAAAAGGGCAACATGCTAAAAAGGAAAGAAAATGGAAAAACTAAAATTTTTTAAAAAATTTTTAAAAAAGCAAAGAAAATGGAATCACATAAAATGTCCAATTAAAACTTACAAAAAACAGAAAATGTGTGGAAGACAAAAGCAGCAACAAACAACACAGGCAAAACCTGTGAACATTACCAATCTGTTAGATGTTAATGCAATTAAATCAACAGTCACCGTGGACATCAAGGGCCTGAATAAAGCTGAAACCCGCCTGACAATCTCCTGCACTGCTGACTGACCCACCCCATTCTCAGCCAGCCTCCTCTCAGGCCATGGGCTTTGCCCACTCACCCAACTAAAAGCACATCGGAAACCCAGGCACTCCTAAGAGTCACCCCCTCCCCCAACCTCCATTAACCAATCACCTACTAACCACCAGTTACCCCGTCTCCCCTACTTTCCCTTCTCCCCACCTGTCAGCACCCCCACCACAGAACCACAGGGGGTCTGCGCCCCATGCAAACCCTTCAAGGGCTCCCATTTAACAGACTACCAATTTCTAGTCTGATTTGTACTTTTCAAGACTATCACCTTTAACACTTTTAAAAATTGATTAATGGGGCGCCTGGGTGGCTCAGATGGTTAAGTGTCTGCCTTTGGCTCAGGTCATGATCCCAGGGTCCTGGGATCGAGTCCCGCGTCGGGCTCCCTGCTCAGCGGGAAGCCTGCTTCTCCCTCTGCTTCTCTCTCTCATGAAATAAATAAATAAAATCTTTAAAAAAATAAAAAAAATAAAAATTGATTAACGGGGGAAGCACCTGGGTGGCTCAGTCGTTAAGCATCCGCCTTCGGCTCAGGTCATGATCCCAGGGTCTTGGCATCGAGCCCCACATCAGGCTCCCTGCTCCGCGGGAAGCCGCTTCTCCCTCTCCCCTCCCCCTGCTTGTGTTCCCTCTCTCGTCTCTGTCAAATAAATAAAATCTTTAAAAAAAATTAATGGGTATGCTGTAATATCCACAAAAACCACAAGTTAGAAATGCTAGTTATTTTTTCTGCAACAATCTGGATGAAAGAAGTTTCATTAATTTACTACCAAAAACTATCATGCACATCATCTTACAGGGGAAACAACATCAAAGGCTGCCATCTGATTTCATCCTATGTGCAAACCAGACCTCACCTTCTGTCTGCACTCTGGCCTGAGTGTATCCTCTGCCTGGAATGCTTGCCCTGTGCCCCTACCAGGTGCATTCTTCATCCACATCCAAAGTCAAGGTTACCTCCTCACCTGAGAACACACTTCTGAGTAGCTTTCTCGACACTGGATTGCATCTTATACATGCCTCCATTAGAACGTTCATCAACTTATCATACCCACAGGCTCCTTGAGGGCAGGACCCACAGCACATTACCTTCAGGATCTCAGTAATCCAGTCCCCAACAAATAATGAGACTTAGTGAATTAGTGGATAAGTTATTCTGCACTACAGAACTTCAAGGAACTAGTAAAGTTCCTTCATGTTCCAATAGGTGAATAAGCTGAAGACCCATCTATTCCTCAGTATGTATGTTGTTGTACTCAGTAATGTAGATGTTGGCGCATAAAGGGTTTGTATTCCCTAATTAAATCTTCCAAAGGGTTCACTTTTACGGAGACTTCAGCAAATCAGCCAACATTCTGACTGGCTACCGCTTGGTCTAGACCAGGATCTTTTTCAGGTTTGGTCGGTCAGTAACACTCAGTACTCTCTGGAGGCCGCCACCACCACCTACTTGCCCAAAGGTCAATTCTTGTGCCAACATCGGAAATACACTAAAACCTTTTTTCCCCCCAATCTGTGTTCACCCAAACAACACTGCATGTGACTTGAATGCACCTGCTGCCTGTAAGGCTAAACCCAGGCAGTGAAAGCCATTTAAGTTAGCATCCAGGGCGCCTGGGTGGCTCAGATGGTTAAGCGTCTGCCTTCGGCTCAGGTCATGATCCCAGGCTTCGGGCTCCCTCCTCAGTGGGGAGCCTGCTTCTCCCTCTCCCACTCCCCCTGCTCATGCTTTCTCCATCAAATAAATAAATAAAATCTTAAAAAAAAAAATTAGCATCCAATTCGGGTGCCTGGGTGGCTCAGGTGATGATCCCAGGGTCCTGGGATCGAGCCCCGCATCGGGCTCCTTGCTCCGCGGGAAGCCTGCTTCTCCCTTTCTTACCCTCCCTGCCTGTGTTCCCTCTCTCGCTGTGTCTCTCACTGTCAAATAAATAAAATCTTTAAAAAAAGAAAAAATTTAAATTAAATTAATAATTAGCATCCAATTCAACTTTTTATAGAGCACCCAAAGTTGAATTTAGCAAATAAAAAATACATGTGAGGGCGCCTGGGTGGCTCAGTCAATTAAGTATCTGCCTTCGGCTCAGGTCCTGACCCCACAGTCCTGGGATCGAGCCCCACATCAGGCTCTCTGCTCAGCAGGGAGCCTGCTTCTCCCTCTCTCTCAAATAAAGAAAAATACATGTGAAGTATAAAAATTTACAAAGGTGACAATGTGATCTGATAAAGGGGTTAGCTATACAGCGGTCATCACACTGCAATATACAAATGTATTAAACAATACACCTCAAACATACAGTGTTACATGCCAATTTTATCTCAAAAAAATAAAATAAAATGCAAATAAAGAGTTCAGGATTAAATCACCAAAACGAAAAAACACATGTACTACAAGAGCAAACCCGTGTGAAAGTGTAGACAAGAGCAGAGTTAGCGGTCAGCCGGGAAGCACCC
The DNA here is from genome assembly GCF_003265705.2 of Callorhinus ursinus. Lineage (NCBI taxonomy): Eukaryota > Metazoa > Chordata > Mammalia > Carnivora > Otariidae > Callorhinus > Callorhinus ursinus. Next base: position 325,966 of record NW_027397161.1, on the reverse strand, counting down.
AGCCAACAGGGCAGAGGCCCTTCAGCGGCTCAGACACCGGCAGGGCAGTTTCCCCCGTGACAGTGAAAACAGTCCCATGGGGTGGCAGGCACTGGGACACAGCTAACAAAGGAGACTGTCCTGTGTCAACCATTAGCTCCGACACCAGAAGGGCAGGACTGCTGTCCCATGTTTCTGCGTCAGGAAACCCAAGGCCCCAGTCGGTGTGCACCCCAGGTCCAGAGCTGCACACCACAGTGGTGGTGCACCAGGAGGCCAGATCAGACCCCGGTGTCCACGCAGGGGCCGCCCTCCTCACCACCATGGTGTCGCACAAGTATCTCCCGAGGTACACTGCAGGACTTTCTGCGACAGGAAAACGTGTAAGATGCTGCCTCTCTGCCTTCCAGGAAGGCTACACCAATTTACATCCTAACCCAGCTCAGCAGCCTGAGGGTCCCCCGCCCTCAGAAACAGCACTAACCCGTCTGAACTTTCCAACCCGTTGAGTGAAGGCCACTCTATTCTGCACCCATGAAGTGAAGCATCTTTTCATGTTCAAGAGCTATCTGACATGCTTCCACTGAACTAATGGGTCTACATCTTTGCCCATTTTTCCACCTGTTGGCCTTCGTGATATTTTTTTTTTTAAACCAACTCATACAAAGGCCACTAGAAGCCAAGCTTTAACTATTTGTCAGCTGAATACCACGCATTGCTAGGGCTGAAAACAAGTGGTCATAGAGTGCTCCTACCCACATAAAACTGAATGCAACTCACACTCTGCATTAAGTCCGGGAAGTACAGGGCAGGCACCACGAACAGTCAGTACAGGGGCTCCAGAAAAAGGAGCACGTACAAAGAGAAACCTGTAAAGATGGCAGTCTACAGAGTCACCCAGCATGCGTGGGGAAGGAATAAAACTTGTCTAATTGAAAATTCTTAGGCCCAATCCAAAAGCAGCCATCTCACCTAATACTATGTTAGCCTGTGAGTCTGTATTTTAAACAAGCACCCCAGATGATCGATACAAATACTCATCTAGAATACAAACCCAAGGCTGCCAGTCTACTTATCAGAATGAATTCTGACTAAACCAAATTGGCAAAATATTAAAATGTTCCTGTATGCCCAATATATGCCAGATATTATATATCCTCATCTCAAGGAGAAGCCTCTACCCGTTACACTGTACCCAAATGATCATGGCCTAGTTTCTCTCTAGAAAGATGGAATTCCCACTTCACTTCGGTTCCATTTCAACACTCCTGTCAACACAGAGACAAATCCTGTGGTCTAAAGCTTTGGCTCATCTGAGGAGATAGTTGCTGGAGTAAAGAGATTAGTCCTCACAACACATCTGCCCACTAAGCGTGAATACCTTCTCCTTCCCAGTCTTTGGATGAAGGGTCTCTTCCGGCTATCTCCTAAGGGTTCAACCCTGCCCATTAAGATTCTTTCTCCAGGGCGCCTGGGTGGCTCAATCGTTAAGCATCTTTGGCTCAGGTCATGGTCCCGGGGTCCTGGGATGGAGCCCCGCATCGGGCTCCCTGCTCAGCCGGGAGCCTGCTTCTCCCTCTCCCACTCCCCCGGCTTGTGTTTTCTCTCTCGCTGTCAAATAAATTCTTTAAAAAAAAAGATTCTCACTTTCTCCAAGTAGATGTTACAATTATGAAAAATGAGCTGGGGTATAAACACACACAGTACCCAAGATGCTCCCTCAGAGTAAAGGCTGGTAATTCAAATACCGTTTCTCTACTGTTGCTTGCTACTTTAACCCATATACCATGACCTGGATACCAAAACACCAAGTTCTGATTCTCAAAGTCAGCTACCATCTCCTACAATTACTCCACAGGTGAATTAAGCCATTATTATTTGCACTATGAGTTTTACTACTAGAGAACTCTTGATGATGGAATTTTGGGTAAAATAAGTCTGGTCCTTTTCTCGAAGTATCTGAGATTTCCCCTTTACTATCAAGAGAAAAAAGTGCATAGATTTCCCATCCAAACTGCCTTTACCAACTTCTATTCCTGTGTATCATTGAAAAAGTACCAGAAAGGTACTCTACGGGCTCCCAAACCTCTTGGTTACCTTCAAAAACTCACCTTATTCACTTTAAGACTTCCTCTGACCAATTTAACCACCTCATTTTTCTCTGAATACACGGACAATTTCTAAGAATACAGCCCCCTGAATCAAATACTCCTTATTAACTGCAGGCAACAATCCGCAGAAAAAGAAAAGCTCTAGCTACCAAGAGAACACTCCTGCTCCAAAACAAAGATGTAAGTTACATACAACAAAATATCCAAGGAAACCACTAAACCTTTACAAATTTACTACCCCCTCCAAATACCACCTCCCCAGCCCACCCCACCCCTACCCCAGAAACAAGCTGTAGACAGAAATATCTCTGCGGGATCAGGAAAAGATGAAGCATGAAGGCTGGTCTCAGAGAAAACGTGGAACCAGAACCCTCTCTTAACATTACCTTTACCTAGAGGACCTTATGTGATTTAGGAGGCACTGCTCAGCTTCTGTGTACTCCCGTCGTGAAACTTCTCTACTATCAGCTTTGACTATAAATACATCAGTGTTATTTGATGAGCTATATAAGGTGCTCCAGGATGACTTAGCTCTAAAAAGCCCTTTTCTGCACAGCTCAGTTGGCCCCCTTCAGTAACGAAACCTTGCTTTTACTACTTTGTGAAGGAGAAGGAAACCTCAAGAATACATGTGCCCAATGTGACTGCTATAAATACATCACCCTTAGACGTCTACAATCCCCGAGTCAAGGTACTCAAGCGTGGTATACGACTTAAGACACCTCCACACTCCAAGGTGCTGGCCACCCACCAAATAAGATGTTACTGACAGAAGTGGTCCTCTTTCCACAAGACTTTATTCTTAAATACCTCTCTCTCCACCTAACATCTAACAAACCTTGCTCTGCAAAAAAACAAAAACCTCCTTTGTTCCTTTCCAATCTGAGACTCAACACTGAAAATGGGAGAAAACCCTCCTTCTTGCACAACGCCTTTTCTTCTTATCCACCCACAGACTGCCTCTCGTTATACATTATTTTAACAGAATTCAAGCAAAAGATCGTATTAGCCACTGAACATATTCCCTATCTTTAGCCTAAAAACCCAGCAAATCAAAATACTCATTACTTCTATTAACTCAGAAAAGGGATAACTGTAAAGAAACCATTTTTAAGGTTTTATTTTTAAGTAATCTACACCCAACATGGGGTTTGAACTTATAACCAACCCGAGATCAAGAGTCACACGTTCTACCAACTGAGCCACCCCAGGTGCCCCAAGAAACCATTTTTTTTAAATGTTTAATTTTTGTGTGGCACTAAGCTAATTTAGTGGAATACCGTTTGCTTAATAGAAATGAAAGCCCACAAGACATTTAGTAAAAAATAAATAAATCCAGGGGCGTCTGGGTGGCTCAGCCGGATAAGCGTCTGCCTTCAGGGTCCTGGGATGGAGCCGCGCATCGGGCTCTCAGCTCAGGGCTCTCTGCTCAGGCGGGAGTCCGCTTCTCCCTCCCCCTCTGCTCCTCCCCCTGCTTGTGCCTGCTCTGTCAAATAAAATTTTAAAGAGGGAGGGAGGGAAAGAAAAAAGAGAGAGAGGGAGAGAGGGAGCTGGAGAGAGAGAAAGAAAAGAAAAAGAAATCTAGAGAAGTTCCCTGTGTGTCATTTCATTACCTAAGAATTCCCGTAACAGGGCGCCTGGGTGGCTCAGTCGGTTAAGCGACTGCCTTCGGCTCAGGTCATGACCCTGGAGTCCCGGGATCGAGTCCCACATTGGGCTCCCTGCTCGGCAGGGAGTCTGCTTCTCCCTCTGACCCTCCCCCCTCTCGTGCTGTCTCTCATTCTCTCTCTCTCAAATGAATAAAAATCTTAAAAAAAAAAAAAAAGGAATTCCTGTAACAAATACTGGGGGAGGGGCACCCACACGACAGTGAACTTGCCATTCCTCATCACAAAGCATCTACTTATGTATCTATCTTGTTACCCAATATGCCCTCACGTATTCCTGAAACAAACAAGGAAGCTACTTCCACTGAACTCAAGACCTGAGACCAGTGATTGCCAAAACCGGTAATTATCAGCTATGAGACACTTACAGTCACAGCTAACCTTTCATTAAAATAAGACAGAACACGTGGCAAGTACCCAGTCCTGCTACTCGTGAACTCAAACTGGGTATTTTTGCCCCCAGCTTTCCTAAAGTCTGGATTCCATTATTAATCACAAAAGGGTAAAGAGGACAAAGACAAAGCACAAAGTATCCCATCCCAACAAGGTTTTCTCAGCACTGTGGGTCTGGGACGATGCCTTAGGCACAAAGGGAGCAGAGAAGTGAGGATTCCAGGCCTGCCTGACCTAGAAGAACACGCAGGGAGGTCCTGTAATCCTCTGGTGGTCAAAGGGAGAATGAGAATTTTAAAGGGTAAAAATCACATGCTACCTGAAAAAAAAAAAAAATCACCCTTCCAAATACAACTGATCCTTGCAACTGAACTTAGGAACCCTAAAAAACTGGAGCATTTTGATAAACAATACACGCCAAAAAAAAAAAACCAAACACCCACAAACCCTACAGTTCTATTGCCTCACAGCCTCTCAAAGTGGCTACTGTCTTTTACTTAGGATGTGGCCAAAACTCCTTGCAAGTGTTCAGAGAGTAAAAGTTTTCAGAGAAAAACCAAGCTATGCCCAAATAAGGAATAGCTTTTGAAAAAAGATAGTAGAGGTATAAATAGACTCCTGTCCACTTTTTTAAAACTACCTTTTTACCTCCCTTTTAACTAGCTTTATAATTTTTTTTCAAGATTTTTATCTCTAGACCCAACATGGAACTCCAACTTAAAACCCTGAGACCCATGCACCACCCAGCACTGACGGAGCGCAGCCAGGAGCCCCTGCCTTTATTTATTTTTTTTTTCAAAAATTAATTTTCCCCACCTAAAAGTGAGGTATTTAAAGAAATAGTAAGAAAAATAATAGGTATTTTTTAAACTTACTTATGTAGGATATTAAAACAAAAACGGTCAACTGTGATTTTGTACGCCCCCCCCCCAAAAAAACACCAAGTTTGAAAAACACCTATAATCGATATATAATAAAAGCATCACAGTTCTCCAAGCTGAGTTACCCATTAAGTCATTTTCTCCAATTAGGCTTTAAATGGTCTTTCCCGGGCACCTGGCTGACTCAGTTGGTAAGAACGTGTGACTCATCACCTTGGGGTTGGAGTTCAAGTCCCTTGTCACAATGGGGGTAGAGATTACAACCAATTGTCCTTCCATTCCTACATTACCATTTCTACCACTGTTCTTATCTTCACCAACCTTGCTGTTCTTCTCACTTACCTCCTGAATTTGAAGTTCTCACAAATCCTATTTATCAAAGATAGGACAGCATTTGTTAATTCTTGCCAATGTCCCCATCCTAATTCCCTCATCAACCTGCAATTATGCCCATTTCACCACTAGGTGGTGTTCTGGACAAGTTAAAAGCAAACCAGATTTCTAATAGACCACCCCCACCCTAAATTAGATTCATTTCCAAGATAGGGAAAAAAAGCAAAAAAAAAAAGGTTTTTATATATCCTGTCAAAATATCAACTTACAAAAAGAGGCTGATTCCACTCACCTGATCCTTACCAACAGACATCAGAAAAGGCATGTCATCACCCTTAACCATTAACCAACACAGCAGCTGACCTTTAATAAGGCAGGCCCACCAGTGGAAGGTAACAGGGAACATCACCAAGGTGACACAGTCAGCATTACACTGCAACCCTGCAGAACTGAATTTAAAATAACTCACTGAGGGCGCCTGGGTGGCTCAGTCGGTTAACTATCTGCCTTCTGCTCAGGTCATGATCCCAGGGTCCTGGGATCGAATTCCAGGTCCGGTTCCCTGCTCGGCAGGGGAGTCTGCTTCTGCCTGTGTGCTCTTTCTCTTTCGCTCACTCTCTCTCCCAAAATCTTTAAATAAATGACTCAGTTTTAAAGAGCCCTCTTTAAAACTAAAAAGTATGCATATGCCATCCCACCCCAAACCTGGTTTTTGAGTTTGTTAGGTTAAAAACTACTGATGATGGGGAATTGTATTATATTTGTAACAACTGGATTTGTTTAACACTGTCCAAAACAGAATACAGAAGAAAATCGTTCTACCCTTAATTCTTACACCTACAAAAAATAATGGGTTTGCTGAAAGAGAAAAGCTATTGTATGCCACTTAATTGCAAGTACATTGCCGTTCCCTGTCCATAATTCAGTCTTCAGAATATCACTCAAACAATGCTCCCCACCCAGCCCTCCGGGTAAGTCTGTCCTGCAGCCAGAAATACCTCTCAAATATGCCAATGTCAAATCAGGAAAACAAATTTAAAACACTAATTTTTCTTTTTGAAAAGGGTGCCGACCTCATCTTAAATTCTTTAAAGGCTCCTAAACTCCCAATCTTGCCATCTTCTACAGCAAAAAGTCGAGGCTGCTTCGGCCCATCTCAAAATCCAACCTCTCAGCCCACACACCTACAAAACCACTCCACCAAGCCAATTTACTTCCCGAATTCGCATGTGCATAATCCAGAATATTCCACAGCTCCCTAGATAATACGCATAAAAAGCACTCATCCTTTTGTTTCACACCATACAAATACCCAAAGGAGCATGAAGTCCAGATTAAACTTCCCAGAGAGAACCTGAGGGTGGGCCAGAGCCTGGGAGAGACGGCAGGGAAATACACCGTACTCAAACATTTCTGATACGCATCATCACTAGAAAAAAATGATTAAACCTGAAAAGCAATCAGCACCAAGTTCAGATGGTAAGGTTTTGTTATTTTCCTTTTGCTGGTCATTTTTCGTCGTCCTTGTTGGTCACTTAACCTGAATCTTTACTGACTCAATTCCAAGTCTTCTAAGATGCCGGTCAGAACTGAAACAGAAATGGTGAGAAATGCAGCGGCCCCGACCCCTCGCGGTGGTGCGACCTTCCCCCGCGGCCACTTCCCTGCCGAGCCTGTGCGACGGAGGGACAAGCTCTACTTCTCAGAACCGCGACGCCCTCGGAAACCCTTCTGAGACAAAGCTGGCGACTGACTCTTCTTGCGTGAGTTCTCTCCTTACTTGGGCAAAAGTTGATAGAAACTCCAGGCACATAAACTACGGTACACTTGGAAGTCAAACCGAGCAAACTGGCTTTTTCAGCTGAAATTAGGCATTCTGCTCAACAACAAACTTCTGAAAAATCCCTGGAAGTTCCGGGAACGCGGCTTCGCGTCTCCTGGAGCCGCTTCCCGGTCTCCGTGCTTCGGGGCGCGGCCTCCTGCGAGGCTTCTACTCTTTCTGAAAACCTACCTCGTTCCTGGCTCTAGACTCATCCACGTGGGGCTTTAAAAAAAGGTAAAAAACAGGCCCTCCCGCCGCGGGGCCCCCGCCGCTGCCGAGCCCCGGCCCGCGCCTGCCGCCCGCGCTCTGCACGGGCCCAACCGCCGGCGCGAGGCGGGCCAAGGGCGAACGGCGCCCCCGACTCCCGGAGCCCCCGGCCCCGCTCCGGGCCCCCGTGCGCCCCAGCCCGACGCCCACCCCGACCCCCCGGCCTAGCCGCCGGTCCCGGGAACCCGCAGGCCCCCCGCGACCCGACGTCCACCCGCGGCCGCAGCCCCTGCGGCCCCCGCCTGACGACCGCCCTGGCCCCACCCCGGACCCCCGGCCACCGGCAGACGCGCCAGCCCGACGCCCACCCCCGAAACCCCAGCCCCACGGCAGGCCTCAAGTCCCCGACCTCCGGCCCGAGCCGACTCCCGGCCCCACGCCGGCCCGAGGCCCGACCCCCGCCCGCGGGAGACCCTCACCGAGGACAGGGAGCTGGTGGCGAGCAAGAGGCGCGGCGGGGCGGCGGCCCGGGTCCCTTCGACTCCGGCACGGCGGCGCTGGCGGCGGCGGCGGCGGCGGCGGCTCCTCGCGCTTTCCTTTCTCTCCTTTCTCCGACAACAAACAGGAAGTGCGTCACGCGGCGGCGGCGGCGCGGCGACGTGCACTTCCGCCCGGCCCTGACGCCGCGCATGCGCCCCACCTCGCCCGCCTTCCCGAAGGTTCGTCGAGGCTGGACTTGGGCGGGGGTGGAGGGGCGCCGCCCCCGCGATGCCACCCGGTGCCCTCCGACCCGGGCGGCGGCGGCCAGCCGAGGAGGCCTGGCCCTCGGCCGTCGGCCTCCCCCATTGTCCGCCCGCCGCGGCCTCCTGCAACGCCGGCGGGCGGGGAAGCCGCGGCCCGGGGCCGGCCTCCTTGACGCCGATTGGCCCCGGCGGTCGTGTTTAGACTGCAGGCCCCGCTGTCGGCGTGCGCCCAGCGACCCGCTTGTGAGCGGGCGCCCCTGTGCCGAGGGGACGTGGGCGTGCGAGCGGCGGGGACGTGGGCGTGCGAGCGGCGGGGACGTGGGCGTGCGAGCCGAGGGGACGTGGGCGTGCGAGCGGCGGGCACGTGGGCGTGCGAGCGGCGGGCA
>NW_027397161.1:173981-317434 GCF_003265705.2 Callorhinus ursinus | reverse complement strand
ACGTGGGCGTGCGAGCGGCGGGCACGTGGGCGTGCGAGCGGCGGGCACGTGGGCGTGCGAGCCGCGGGCACGTGGGCGTGCGAGCGGCCCGTCTCGTGGCGGGGAGGGGGGGACCGCGTCTCCGGGGCGCGCCTGCCCTGCCCCGCCCCGCCCCTGCCTGCCTGCCTGCCGCGCTCCGGCTTCCGCCCGGGGCCGGTGTTGAGGGTGGGCGCGGGGGCCCTTTCGGGGGCCCGTGGGATTTCCTGGGTGTTGCCTGCGGACGCAGGAGGCTTTGTTAAACTGTCGCTCTCCTGCCGCTCGGTCTTGGGTCAGTTAGGAGAGCGAAGAACCTCGGAGCAGAGAAGGGACAACTCCCGATCTAAGCCCGTGAGATCCCTTAGTAGAAGTTACTTGCAACGTCTTCACGGACGACCTCTGACTAGTAACCTTCAGCGTGGGCGTCCGGAAGGCTTGGGTAGCTTTTCCTGCTCTGGGGGCTGAGGGCAGGCTGCCCCAAGCTGGGCCACTCCGGCGTGAAGGTTATTTCGAGCGGACGGCAACGGAGACCCTGTGGGCTCGACAGAACTTTTTGCCCCTCTCTCAATTACATGGAAGAGTCTAAACTGGGAGTCTTTCCAAGAACACTAGTCATTACCAGAGATAAATTTTATCTCAGGGACCCATCGAATGGCAGGACAAACAGCTAATTAGCAAACATTTGCTTTTTCTTATTGCCCTGTGAATTACATTCCTTCCTTCAAAGTCCCAGACCCTTACCTTTTTCTTAATTCAGGATATGGCATATATATCTCATTTTGTCGGACTGTCTCTGGAATTTCCATGGCTCTGTGGATGCCCCATGTGTAAGCTATTAAATTTGATTTTTTTCCTGCTAATCTATCTCATGTTAATTTGATCCTGATCCAGGTACAAGGACCTTTGAAGAGAAGAGGAATTCTCGCTCCCTGGTACTACTTTTTTTTTTTTTAAAGATTTCATTTATTTATTTGAAAGAGAGAAAAAGAGCAAGAGCACGAGAGGGAAGAGGGTCAGAGGGAGAAGCAGACTCCCCGCCGAGCAGGGAGCCCGACGCGGGACTCGATCCCGGGACTCCAGGATCATGACCTGAGCCAAAGGCAGTCGCCCAACCAACTGAGCCACCCGGGCGCCCCGGGTACTATAAGAAAAGATTGTTTTATATTGCGTATATTCTTTTCTCGTGTTTCTTAAACATTCATCGTATCACTTACACCGTAGTTTTTAGTAAGTGACCAGTTAGCAAAAGAAAACAAAAAAATGTCTTTATCGGAGTCAGTTTCCTATTCTTTCTTTTAGTAGGTTATAAAAATGGTCAAAAGGAAGGAATAACACAATATTTGCTATTGGTATGGACACCTCATGATAAAACCCAAGCAGAGACTGGAATTTCATTCAGGTATATGCACAGTTTGGCACTGTCACGTGTAATGGTATATACCAGCCGGCTGATGGAGTTTCAGGTCCTTTCCAGGGCTGACAGTCCTATCATGTGACAATTCATGTTTAAGTAAGTCCCTACAGCAAGTGCGAGCTAATCTTGAAATGCAGACAGGACAGAAACATGAATTTTATTTATTTATTTTTTTGAAACATGAATTTTAAATAGTAAGTGGCAAGCTAGCTACAAATAACTTGTTCATCCTCCCTCCAAAAAAAAAAAAAATATATTAAAACATCTGTCAGTGGGACGCCTGGGTGGCTCAGTCGTTAAGCGTCTGCCTTCGGCTCAGGTCATGGTCCCAGGGTCCTGGGATCGAGCCCCGCATCGGGCTCCCTGCTCAGCGGGGAGTCTGCTTCTCCCTCTCTCTCTGCCGCTCCCCCTGCTTGTGCTCTCTCTCTCTCTCTTTCTGTGTCAAATAAATAAATAAAATCTTTAAAAAAAAATAAATAATAAAACATCTGTCAGTGCAATGAACCGTATTATAAAAAACCAAGTAGGAAAAAAAGAAAAGCCACCTAGGACAAAACAAGGCTCCCGCCCTGATGGGATCCACATGGTGCTCTGGGTGTACGGAAATAAACATTATATGACATGGCATTATTTAAGTGACTCAAAAAAAAAAAAGTAAAAAACAGGAAGGATCTTTCAAAATAAGATTGAGAATTTATTCCAAAATTAATGTTAGCCCAGATGGTGATGCTACTGGAAACTCCAGAGTAGGGTCACCTCAAAATGGAACAGCAAAGGATTTAAACTGGGCTGAAGCGCATTTAGAGCAGGAGACAGAGTGCCGAGCAGGAAGGCAGCCTGCCGGGTACAAAGGCTTCAAACCCTGAGGATGGAAAATAATTGCCTGTGTGGACGGCAAGGACTTCACTCCTTATCTGGTGGGAGAGGGAAGCCAAGCATAGACACACCTGTGGTTTGCAGGGTGGGCAGAAGAGTAGGGAGACTCTGTGACTTGGTTGCCTCATCTGTAAGATGGGGATAATAAGCTTGCGGTGAGGTCATCTCAGCCTGGCCCAGAGTAATGCTCCGTAAATGATAGTTCTTCTGTGTCACGGCCTCTGAGAAGCTGATAAAAGGTACAAACTTCTCCCCAGAAAAACGTGCACCTGACAGGAAGGAATCGGCAGACATCACACACACCCTGCATACGCACACACCCGGCCAAGCCCGTGCCAGAGTCCGAGAACCCCAGCTGAAGGTCCCCAGGATCAGGACCTGAGCTGAAGGCAGATGCTTAACATCTGAGCCACCCAGGCGCCCCCAGTGCTGTTCTGTTTCTTGACAACAAACACATCCAAGATACATTAAGATAGTGGGTATAATGTGAAACCATCTTTATAAATTTATTTTCCTGTGTGTGTGTGTGTGTGTGTGTGTGTGTGTGTGTCTGTAGGTGAAAGTGGACTTCAGCTGCCTCCATTTTGACCTCAAACTTTCCAGTGGGTTCTTCTTTCTAGCTGGTCCCTTGGCTTAGGCGGAAGACGCTGAGGACAAAGCATCCCCTGGTGGGAACCGAAACTCCCCCCTGGAGCATAAGGACTGCCTGGGCCAGCGAGACCCCTGCGTGATTGACTCCAAGACAGTGATTCATTTGACCTTCAGGGCCTGCAGGGACCCACCCTCCTTTGCCCCACATTTTCCTTCTATAAACCCAGAAGTATTCCAGCATTTCGTGGAGTTTTTGAAACACTAGCCCGTCTTCCAGCGTTGGCCTCACTGAAATAAATTCTTCTTTTGCCGCCACTCATCTCTGTACCTTTGGATTTTGTCAGCGGCCAGTGGCTGAACCTGTTGTGTTTGGGACCCCCGGAACCAGGTGCTCATGCACTCCCTGTGACCCAGCTATATTACGGGTAACAGGCTTCTCTGAGGAGAAGAGCATCGGTGCAGAAGTTCACGAGCTTCCCCAGTGACTGTGGGCAGCCAAGGACCGGGGCTGACCGCGGACGCCTCGTGGAAAGCATGCAGCTATAATGTGTTGTTACCAGACTTTTTCATTCCTTCTGTGGCAGAGCATTATAACCTCTGCAGCCGAGGGTTCCCTTTGCAAGTGAAAGGGGCCTTGAGGAATGAGCGAGGGGCAACGTTTGTCCTGAGAGAGAGCAGCGGCGGCAAATCATGTTGGGACAACTGAAAGAAACCACGACGCTGGCAACTTTGGAAGTGTCCCAGACTCCACTGGAGCAGTCATGAGGATCTGCTCGACCAGACATGGTAGGGCCAAGGAAAGGGAAAATAAACTCAATTCCGCACAGCTAAGGTTTTTAACCGGGAGGTGGGCATAGACACTGGGTAATCAAGGGGAGGGCCGGCTTGGGGGAGCAAAGAGAGGGCTAAGGTGTGGGCCCTGCGGAGGGGGCCGTGGCGAAGGGGGTGTAACTAAAACTACAGGGAAGACGAGGTCACCAGTTATTACCGGGGGCTTCAAAGACCCATCAAAGCTGAAACTGTTAGAGGACTTCGTGGGACAGGTAGGTCGTTAGGGCCGGGGTCCCCAGCAAGAAAATAAGGAGTGAGGACAGCTAAAATAAAACTGCACTGACGTCCTGTTCCGCACTTAGACAGGACCCCACCAGCATTCTGTTCCACAGCCTTGGCAGAAAAGATTTCTGCAAAACATCCTTAAATAAGACAACCACAAGGCATGTGTCCCCACTGATACGGGAAACGAAGGCGGAAGGAAACACAGATAAATTAAATGTCCTTATCACCTGCCCCCATGGACAAATACTTGAGACAGAGTATCGTGTTCCTGCAGGAAGCTCTAGTCTGCATGTTAATGCTCTGCTAGAGGGAAAAGCAACCTTAGTTTGACGATGGCCAGGTATCCTGTGAGTCTTCTCTAGCAGATGAAAATACTCTTGGAACTTCTGTTATCTTTACTTCCCCCAACCCCAAAGTATAGAATCAATTGCTCCTCATTATCCTATGGTTTCACTCATCTGTGGAACATAAGGAAGAGCAGGGAGGACATTAGGAGAAGGAAGGGAGAAATGAAGGGGGGAAATCGGAGGGAGAGACGAACCATGAGAGACGATGGACTCTGAGAAACAAACAGGGTTCTGGAGGGGAGGGGAGGGGGATGGGTTAGCCCGGTGATGGGTATTAAAGAGGGCACGTTCTGCATGGAGCACTGGGTGTTATGCACAAACAATGAATCATGGAACACTACATCAAGAACTAATGATGTATGGTGACTCTCATTAACATAGAAAAAAAAAATTCCCGGGGCAGCAGCTCCTTCTGCCCACGGGTCCTGTCACCGTGCTTTAATAAAACGATTTTGCACCAAAGGCGTCTCAAGAATTCTTTCTAGGCCCTCACTCCGGACCCCATCAAACCTCACCAAAAAATATTCAAAGCTACATTGCCTAGCACGGGCAAGGGGCAGTTAAGACATAAGCCCACAGATGTCAGCAAAAAAAGACCATCAGCATGTAGACATGAACCTGATAGGTAGACAGATGTGTGATCAAAGCCCTGATTGCATGACTGAGCACACCCTGGTTGGTTAAGAATGTTCCGCAGAGGGGCGCCTGGGTGGCTCAGTCATTGGGCGTCTGCCTTCGGCTCAGGTCACGGTCCCAGGTCCTGGGATCGAGCCCCGCATCGGGCTCCTTGCTCCACGGGAAGCCTGCTTCTCCCTCTCCCACTCCCCCTGCTTGTGTTCCCTCTCTTCCTGTGTCTCTCTCTGTCAAATAAATAAATAAAATCGTTAAAAATTTTTAAAAAAAGAATGTTCCACAAAAGCGCATGAAAACCCCTAAACTTAGAAACTCCAATAGCAACCCACTCGGGCCCCCTCCCTCTCTGGGAGCTTTGTACTACCACGCAATAAACAGTGCTTTGCTGCCCACCACTCTTGCCTGATCTACCCCTTCATTCTTGGAAGCAGGGTGACCGAGAACCATGGGAAGGCAGACAATTCCAGCAACAAACTCGAGGTCTGAGAGTCTCCTCACCTGGGAGGAGGAGAAGCTAAGGAAGGGTAGCAGGCAGCAGGGGAGCCCGGGAAATGGTGAAAAAAAAAAAAAAAAAGGCTGGGTTGATACCAAGTTCGAAACAAAGGAGAGATCAGAACATTTAGGATGAAAGTGTCGGTGGCCTTTGATGGGTACCTGCAGGAGTCTGGTCCTTGCCCCGGTGGCATAGGGGTGCTTCGCGGGCACCCAGGCAGGGTTGGGGGCATTTGTCCTGGAGCAGACTGAGGAAGAAAGTCAGTGGCTGGAGAAGGAAGGTCAAGGGAAGGCTTGGGGTTTCTCCGGTTGTGTTTTGTTGTTTGTTTCTAGCCGTTGCCCCGGAGGCCCTCCAGCACACTTCCAGTCAAAGCCAGCGGGCACAACAGAACAGGAGAGAAAAGCAATCCGTAAAGGAGTTCCTTCTCGGAGAAGGTCTGGAGGTTCCGGACAAAGCGTGAACGCAGGGAACTCACTTTGAGAAAGAGGGATTTACAGCTGTTCCTTCAAAACACAGGAAGAAGAGAAGGTGGAGACAGTGGGGCTGCTGGGAAGGAGCCACGTGGCGACTGGAGACGGACGGTCTTAGGGGACATGGCGGGTCTCGAGACACGGTGCTCCTGCGTGAGAGTCGAGCCGTAGAGAAGTTCCCTAGTCTTCTGAAAGGAAACAGGAATAGTGAGGAATTCACTAGATCTTGAGCTCTCACACTGCCGTCTCTGGGGCAGTTGCGTTCTTTTGGGGAATGCGGAAAGAACAGAGGATTAACCCAGCGGCCAGAGAGGGAAAACCAGCTGCTTTTAAGTAGTGGCCACCCTGGCGTGATACCTGAATTTACCCTTGTGCCCGGAGTCCCCTGAACACCCTATAAAACGTCAGTGTTGGGGCGCCTGGGTGGCTCAGTCGGTTGGGCGACTGCCTTCGGCTCAGGTCATGATCCTGGAGTCCCGGGATCGAGTCCCGCATCGGGCTCCCTGCTCAGCGGGGAGTCTGCTTCTCCCCCTGACCCTCTTCCCTCTCGTGCTCTCTCTCTCTCTCATTCTCTCTCTCTCATATAAATAAATAAAAATCTTTAAAAAAAGTCAATGTTGATGATGCCATGACCTTAATCATGCCGTAAGCCTCAGTTTCCCTGCCTGTAAAATATGAAGAGTGACAGCTACCGTACCTCCATGGATGTTGGAATAGTTCTTTGAGATCCCCAGATAAAAGGAATCACGAAAACAAAAGGTATTCTACGAGAATGGACTATTTCACATACATATTTGATGTATGTTACTTTAACAAAAACACCACCTCCAAAGCCTCTAGGAAACACATAAAAATCTCAAAGGCCACCCAAGACTTCATCACCGGCAAAAAAGCCGACATATATAAGCAGTTTACAGTTTAGATTTCCTGCCCTCAAAACACACTGTCCACAGTTTATATCAGAAATAGTTGCTTAAGGGCGCCTGGGTGGCTCAGTCGTTAAGCGTCTGCCTTGGGCTCAGGTCATGACCCCGGGGTCCTGGGATCGAGCCCCGCATCGGGCTCCCTGCTCCGCGGGAAGCCTGCTTCTCCCTCTCCCTCTCTCCCTGCTTCTGTTCCCTCTCTCGCTGTGTCTCTCTCTGTCAAATAAATAAATAAAATCTTAAAAAAAACAAAAATAATTGATGGATCTAAGTGAAAAATATGAAATTTTCATTCTGTAGCTTTAATATTTTTCAAAAAACGTTGCAGGGCGTGGGAGGGTACACAGGAGTAGAAAATGACTGGAGACTCGGGCCCGGGAAGCAGAGTAGATGTGGGTAAAGCTGTGAAGGGGGACCCGGATGCTTACTGCTTGAATCCTATACCGTGAGGATGTATCCACGTGTAGAATCGACAGGCCCAGGAAAAGGGGAGCCGTGTGTAAACCCCTGTGACGCGTCCTGCACCAGGTCATGCTTCCTAAGCATCAGCTGTGGGCGGCTATGCATTCCCTGATTCAGGTAAGAAAGTGTGTGGTGTCTGTTTGCCCTTGGAAGGGGGTCAAGCCAGGCTTTGATTGATCGGTGCTGTGAAGCTTCTGACTCACTCATGACGCTTTCCTGAGGATGTCACACTGTTCCCATTAAACGAGCAGAAGAGTTGAATGTGAAACGCACGAAGGACGAGCTCCCCGCAAACCCAGCACGCTACTCCATGTTCAGACTCTGCAGCGAATCACATCACCCCTGCGCCTGGAGAGGTTCGAGCTCCTGACGGCCAGGAAGTGCTGGGCCATACAAAGCCCCCCTGAGGTTCTGCTCCTGGTTCAGGAGACCTGCTCGTCACTAGACACAGAGAAATACGAAACGTGGATAATAGTAATTACTTCATAAACCATTTCTATATATTCAGCATCTCTATAAAACGGATATAGAAAGAAACTACACACCCCAACATCTAGAAACAAAACAAGAGTGCACTGCTAAAATTTCTCTGTAGGTTCTTATTAATTCAAATTGCTTTTCTTTGATCCCTATATGGCTGACTAATACCACGGCAGTCATATCACCAAACCATGCATTTGAGTAATTTAAGTGGCAAAAATATCCATAAAATGCCTCATTATCTGGTTCATCTTGCCAAGCAGTTGACCTGCACACTGTGCATGACCACAGGGACATACTCAGCAGGTGCGTCACAAACATGCACTGGCTAACGCGTCCCAGAGTCCCAGAGTTCCGAGTGCCTTGGAGACCCAAATGTCAATTTAAAACTGTAAAACTTTTAGAAGAAAATACAAGTGAAAAATCTTTCAGACTTTCATCAGCAGAGATTGTGCAGGACACTAAAAGCATTTGTCAAAAAAGAAAACAATTGGTATTTTGGACTTCATTAAAATTAAAAACTTTTGTTCAAAAATCTCAGTTATAGAAAATTGAGAAGACAAACCAGAGGCTGAGAAGTCCTCCTCCAGGACAAAATTCCACATTGTTTACTACCTCACGTCCATTGGGACAGCTACTATCAAAAAACCAGAAAGTGGGGGCGCCTGAGGGTCTCAGTGGGTTAAGCGTCTGCCCTCAGCTCAGGTCATGATCCCAGGGTCCTGAGATCGAGTCCCGTGTTGGGCACCCTGCTCAGCGGGAGGCCGGCTTCTCCCTCTCTCTCTGCCCCTCCCCTCCCCGTGCTCATGTTCTCCCTGTCAAATAAATAAAAACTTTAAAAAAGAAAAACAGAGGGGCGCCTGGGTGGTTCAGATGGTTAAGCGTCTGCCTTCGGCTCAGGTCATGGTCCCAGGGTCCTGGGATCGAGCCCCGCATCGGGCTCCCTGCTCCGCGGGAAGCCTGCTTCTCCCTCTTCCTCTGCCTCTCTCTCTCTCTCTCTCTCTCTCTGACTCTCATGAATAAATAAATAAAACATTAAAAAATAATAATAATAAAGAAAAACAGAAAGGGAGTGTTGGGGAAGCTGTGGGGAGGCTGGACTGGGTGGGCATAGGAACGAGAGGGGCTGCTGTGGAAACAGTACTCTCTTTCCTCCAAAAATTAAAACTAGAATTACCATATGACCCAGCAATTCCTCTTCTGGGTGTAGACCCAGAGAATGGAAAGCAGGCACTCGAGGAGCTACGCGCACGCCCGTATTCACGCGGCAACATTCACAGTAGCCCAGACGGGGAGGCAACCCAGGCGTCCACTAACAGATAAACAGACAAAAGCAAATGTGGCCCCTGCATGCGATGGAATAGGACTCAGCCTTGAAAAGAAGAAAGCCCTGCAGCACGCTACAGCGCGGGTGAACCTTGCGGACCCCGTGCTCAGGGAAACCAGCCGCTCGCGGCAGGACAAACACTCTATGGTTTCACTTCTACGAGGCCCCTGGAGCCGTCAGATCCAGGCACTGAGAGTAGAGGGTGGGCGCCAGGGCACTGGGGGAGGGGATGGAGTCAGTGTTTCATGGGGACAGAGTCTCAGCTTTACCAGATGGAAGGAGTCCAGGAGATGGGGGGGTAATGGTAGCACAACAAGGGAATGAATCTAATGCTGCCGAGCTGCGGACTTAGAAATGGTTAAAGTGGTAAATTTTATGTTATGTGTATTTTACCATAAAAAAAAAATTGGAGAAAAAAAATCTGATGTGTGATCGTTCAGGCTTGCCCACGGGCAATCGCAAGGCCTTGTATCTCTCACAGATTTCGGCCTCTGCTCTGGAGCGGGCACCGTGAACAGCCGGCCGGAGCCCACCCTGGCCCCAGAAGGTCGGGGGCGGGCGGGGGGGGCACTGGCCAGCAGGACTTGTAGAGGAGGCAGGGCATTCCCAAAATGAGGCAGAGCTGCCTATGGAGTAATGAGACCCCCATGGCTGGAAGCATCCAGAGTAAACTGACATTTGTCTGGATATTTCAGGAGAGTCAAGCAATGAGGCATGCGCTGGAGGAGAGCCAAACATCGCGGCAAGGTAGGATTCTGTGGGGTGATACCTCCACCTGGGGGTTCCCATGGCCCAGATGCAGCCAACTGGATTCCTTCTCCGCTCTGCCGCTCCTCTAAACAACCAACGTTTCCTCTTTCCCATGCGCGCCAAAAGCCAAGCAGAACCCCCGAATACCTCAGCGTACGTCACCTAAGAGGAAGGAAGGTCTCCCGCACCGCCCTCCCTCATGAGAAAACATTCATTCCATATCACCACCTGACAAGTAATCGAGGGGAGCAGCAGGGCCACCCCCAAATGTGCGGCCTTGGCATGTGTCTTATTTTGAGCTGAAGACAACCGGGGCCCAGCACACTCCGGAAAACTTTTTACCTCTCCTTTAACTGCCTGAAAGAATTCAGACTGGGGCCTGTGCCAGGAAGAGAGCATCACCAGAGAGAATGTTTTACATCAGATTTGGGCAGAGATTTGTCTACCAAACATTTGCTTTTCTCCCCTTCCTGTGAGCTGTCTCGCTCCCCTGCGAAGCCCCAGGCCTCCACCCCACCTCTTTCCCTCGGAGGGACACCTGATTGCCTGGGAGTTTCCTGTGCTGATGGGGGCTCCCGTCTGTACAAAACTTTTTTCTCTGTTAATCTGTCTTTCGTCAAATTAAGTATTAGACCAGCCAAAGAACCTAGAAGGGAAGAAGGGAAATTTTTCCCTTCCCTATAAATGTTCCCCATTGTCTCAAAATGTCTTTCAGTTTGGTTTTATTTGCAGGATCCAGGCAAGACCCATTGCACTTGGTTTCGTCTCTTTGGTCTTTTTATTCTAGAAGAGTCCCCCAAGTCTCCTCCCCCTTCCCTTGTTTCCCGTGACACTGAATTTTGCAAAGAGTCCAGACAGGTTAGCTTGTAGGATGTCCCACACTCCAGGATTTGTCTGATTATTTCCTCGCCATGAGATTTAGGTGATATTGTTTGGCAAGAACAGCTTGTAGATGAGAGGCGGGCTTACTGGGCCCCCTCTGGTTCCTCCGCTGCTGAGGGCCCAGTTTGGCCCCTTGGCGGGAAGGTGGCAACCGGCAGACACTCTCAACTGTGAAGGGACAAGTTTGTCTTTGCAATTAACACACCATCTGCGAGGTGGCATGTTGAAATGACAGTACAGCATTTGGGGTGCCTGGCTGTCTCAGTCCATAGAGCACACAACTCTTGATCTCAGGGTCATGAGTTCAAGCCCCATGTTGGGCATGGAGATTATTTAAAAAAAAAAAAAAAAAGGAAGAAAAGAAAAAAATTACAGCATGGCATTTTAAGCCCACATTAGCAGTACCGTTGATGAAAAAAGGCAGCCCACCGAGTTTTGTATCTACAATCTGAAAATCTTTAAAGATTCTATTTATTTATTTGACAGAGAGAGACAGCGAGAGCAGGAACACAAGCAGGGGGAGTGGGAGAGGGAGAAGCAGGCCTCCCGCGGAGCAGGGAGCCCGATGCGGGGCTCCATCCCAGGACCCTGGGATCATGACCTGAGCCGAAGGCAGACGCTTAACGACTCAGCCGCCCAGGCGCCCCTGGACCCTCCTTCTGCATCGCCCCCCCCAAACCTTGCTCAGGGCTTGTTGCTACTCTGGCCGGAGACCCCTGGGAACCCTGGTGGCTCCACAGCCTGACACACAGTGGGTGCTCAGTGAACATCTACAGACACCTGCTCAGTGGGTGAAGAAGTGGATGAATACAGCCAGCCTTGGGCCGACTGGAGAGGCTCGAGTGTTTGGTACGAGAGTACCAGGGGTGCAGGGAGCTCCTTGCAGTCTGAGAAATACCGACAGCCAGCACGGGGCCAAGAGGGCAGCCAAGAAGATGGGGTTGTGCAACACGGTGATGGGCAGGGCCGGGGCCCGGCAAGGTCCACAGCCACACTGGCCCTCAGGGGGGCCCCCGTGGGGCGTGCAGGACCCAGCTTCGGCATCCCTGCCCCGCCCGGGGCCCCGGTGCGGGCACCACACACATAGCACAGGCCTCCAGGGCCGGATGGTGTCTTTGTTCTCTGCTTTCGTGCTCTTGGATGCAGGGAAGTGTGTCCCAGCAAATGCACCTGCCTGCTCACCTCCGTCTGCACCCCCAGATTCACAGACCCAGCGGGGACAGGGAAGAAGCTGGGAGGCAGGCAGCTTGCAGTTGTTTAAAGATGTGTAGAGGGCGCCTGGGTGGCTCAGTCGTTAAACGTCTGCCTTCGGCTCAGGTCATGGTCCCGGGGTCCTAGGATCGAGCCCCACATCGGGCTCCCTGCTCAGTGGGAAGCCTGCTTCTCCCTCTCCCGCTCCCCCTGCTTGTGTTCCCTCTCTCGCTGTGTCTCTCTCTGTCAAATGAGTAAATAAAATCTTTTAAAAAATAAAATAAAATAAAAATAAAGATGTGTAGAGATCGAACTTCTCTGGCTGGGCTTTGACAACTTGGCTCCAAAAGCCTGCCAAAGAGGGATGCCTGGGTGGCTCAGTTGGTTGAGCGACTGCCTTCGGCTCAGGTCATGATCCTGGAGTCCCGGGATCGAGTCCCACATCGGGCTCCCTGCTCAGCGGGGAGTCTGCTTCTCCCTCGGACCCTCTTCCCTCTCGTGCTCTCTATCTCTCATTCTCTCTCTCTCAAATAAATAAATAAATCTTTAAAAAAAAAAAAAAAGCCTGCCAAAGAGAACCCCAACGTGACCGAGTGCGCCATACGATGCTGGCTTGCCCTGTCCTGTAAGCTGCGAACATTTTGCCGTCAGCTGCTGAAGGTCACCGGCGTGAGCCATCGACACTGGCCTTGTTGTTTCTGGAAATGGCAAGGGGCTAGGGAATGTGCACATCCATCGGCCCTCCTCACTTCCAGTATCGTCGGACTTACGAGGCCATTCCAAACAGGCTTAATCTGTGAATGTCAGGCATGGTGATATCGGAAAAACTGACATTGTTGAACAAACAAGAATCGCGATTCAGGGCAGCCATACTTTAAGGAAAACTCTTGTTTTTCTTGATCTGGTACTTTTTCTTCAGAGTAAAAATAGTTTCAAAGCTGGGAAGTCATGGCAATTATGCTGCTCATTCGTAAGACATGAAATCATAATATTCTCACTGGTGCTTTGCCACAGGGGCCAGGCGGCGGCCACTCTGCCCGGGTCAGGGGGTGATTGCGGCCAAGTAGCCCGACCGGCCAGGGGATGGACGTGGTGCCACGCGGGTGCTCTCACTGGGCCCAGTTACCCACGGCGACCGCTGGACCCGCGCCACATCCCTTTCCTTTCTTATCTCCCGCCACATTTGCACGAGGCTCTCAGCCGGCTCTGACGACAGCCGCACCACCCTCATCTTCCCAGGCAACGGACTTGGCAAATATTTGTGGTATTAGCAGGGCTCAAGGGTCAAGACAATAAAGTCAGAGGAGCAAAATCCAGTTGGATGACATTTAATTTACGAGCAGAAGAGTTGCAGTCGAGGCTGTGAAGGAAGTCGACCACGGCCATTGTGGGCGGCAGCGCCGGCCTCCCCCGACAGTCGGCAGAACCGCGTTGGCCCTCCGTGCACTCCGTTCGCGGGTGGGCCGCTCCTACGTCCTGACCGGGCTCTCTTGGGCCACTAGGGAGCCCAGGGCATTGGGATGGAGACCTCAGGCCCCTGGGTTTGGGAGATAATTATTTCCAGAGTGGATCTGTTTGGGACTGCCCGTGTCCCCCAGTGACAATTGTCCCTTGGGGGTCACAGAATGAAACCCTCCAGTTCTAGGTTGCAGGGAGAATGAAGCCTGCAGCCTGCATCCCTGGCGCTAGGCTCAGGCCGGTGGGACGAGGTTCAGCATTGCCTTTATAAGGTAGCATCCAGGGAAACCAGGGCAGGAAGGCGGCAAGGCCCCGAGGCAGTAGCAGCTCCCAGGCTGGAGGGAGCCCAGAGTGGAGGTGTGCCAAGACGACCGAAAACGACCAATCACTGGTGGTGCCCAGGGCAGGGACGTGGCCCTGAGGGGGCAGGACCACAGCACCGCAGTCTGTCCTCACCCCCAACTCCGGAAGGGCCCCAAGGTCGCAAAGCCACCTTCCATCAAGCTCTTCGTGTGGCCCAGTGAGTGGAGACCCTGTGGGTCACGTCGTTGAAGCCAAACTTTCTCTGACTGTGCGTCGTCCTAAAATACCAGTTCTCTTTAACGAATGTGACTGTGCACTCGTGAAGGTACTGCAGCTTAGTCCTTCCCACCGTCTGTGGAAGTGAATCCCTGTGGGAGACAGTAAGTGAAAATACAGGGAAGTGGGGGCGCCTAGCTGGCTCAGTCCCCGGAGCATGCAACCCTCGATCTCCGGGTTGTGAGTTCAAGCTCCACATTGGGCGTAGAGATCACTTAAAAATAGAAAAATAAAACATTATTAAAATATAGGGAGCACTTTATGGTAGGTCAGTGTCCAAAAGGGCTGTACATCAGCAGGAAGCCCCCAGAAATACATTAAGTCCAACTCAGAATTGTTCAGTTGAAGTCAGCCAATGTCTGAAGATGGTGCGGAGATTGTCTTGTGGTTAAGTGGAGTGGAGGAGCCCTGGGGACAGAGGACAGGAAGGGTGGGGTGGGGCAGGGGAGACAGCGGGACAGGAAGGGGGAGGTCCTAGAAAGGGAGAACAGGGCTCTCTGTGGTTCCCAGAACCATCCCTGAGGGTCATGAACACAGGGAGGTCAGGCGTGCCTGGCTGAGATGACCGTGTGGCCTGGTGACCCAAGCCACGTGGCGCAGGAAAGCAGCTTCCTTGGTACCGATATGGGGAAGGCAAGGGCAGTGGGGACACTGTAGCCGAGAACTCCCTGGGAGGGTGCTGCGGGGACGGCCGAAACCTCAGCCGCTCAGCACCTTATTTGAGAACAAGCTCGCTGGGGATGTAACTGGTTAAGATGACCTCATAGCACAGTAGGTGAGCTGAGGCCAACGGCTGGAGTCCTTCCAAGAAGAGAGGCAGATGGGAAGACGGCCTGCCGGGTGATTGGGGCGGAGGCAGGAGGGGTGCCGGCCAACACCCAGAATCGGGAAGGGGCAGGGAGGATTCCACTTGGAGTCTCAGAGGGAGGGCAGTCCTGCGGACGCCTGGATCCTGCACTTTGGGCCCCAGCACCAGGAGAGGTCACGTGCCTGACGCTCTGGCTGCCCGGGTTGTGGCTTCTGCTGCGACAGCCCTGGGAACTAGTCCAGATGCTTACAGAGCCTTTCCAGGTAGGACTGGATCTACCCAGGACAGTCTCAAACATCTGTCCGAAGCCTCCTACACACTCCCCAAAGGCAGTGCTCTTGAGAGTTTCGAGAGTTTCCTTTGTGTATCGATGGTGGAGGCAGAAGCAATTCATCCAAATGCATTGATTTCTTACTTGGTTTTCGCTCTTCAATCTGTTTGTTCCTCCACGGGGACGCGCTAAGTGTGCCTTCCCGCCCTGACGGCCTGGGCAGAGCCCGGGTCCGTCACCACGCCTCCTCCAGGACACAAGCCGGCCACAGAGCACAGCCCCGTGGTCTGATACAGGGAGACTCGAGATGCTCATGCAGGAGGGATGTTTAAACTGTACGAAATTGCTACCTTATTAGTTGAAAATTGTCAAATGCTGGTAAGAATCTGTCAAATAAAATTGCCATTTATACATCAAGAACCATCAATTATTGGTCATTTCATTGGGTTCAACCTCATACAGTGACTAATATTTAGGTATGAATTTTTAAGCCAAACTTTAAATAGTACATGGTCTATAGCAAGTCACGAGACAAATGATAGGACCCTGGTTCATCCTGAACTATCCCTAACACAGGCATCTGTCCTCACTGTGCCATAGTGTGCCCCACCACACCCTCATCACGACTCGGAGGCCTCCAGAAACCTCCTGCCACAGTCTCATCTCCAGGATCCCAAGTGTCCCTTCACTTATGACAGTTAATCGTTAGAATTCAAATAATACACTAAAATACAAAGAGTAGAAAGAGGAAACCAGTCATATTGTCACTAGTTATACCAAACGAAAGTACCGTGAACATTGTGACGCACGTTCCTCCTGCTTTTTCTCTATGCTTATAAAACAAACAGACATGCTGGGGAAGAAAATCTTTTCCTCTACCCTCTTAGTTCCTGGTAGGGGGGCCTGTGAATTAAACTGAATAAAAGATTAGCAAGAGAAAGAGTAGACTTTTATCCGTGTGAGTACCTACAGGATAGTTTACAGAAAACTGTGACCCCAGGAGATGGTTAGAATTTGGGTCTAATCTGCTATCTTAATAGGGAGAAGGGAGGCCCACCTCCAGGAAAACAAAGTGTTCTGGGAAAGATAAGTGGGCCCTTAGGAGACTAGATGGCAGATAAAATGACAATGTCAGTGTAGGTGGTTTCTTTTTTTTTTTTTTAAAGATTTTACTTATTTATTTGACAGAGAGACACAGCGAGAGAGGGAACACAAGCAGGGGGAGTGGGAGAGGGAGAAGCAGGCTTCCCGCGGAGCAGGGAGCCCGATGCGGGGCTCGATCCCAGGACCCCGGGATCATGACCTGAGCCGAAGGCAGACGCCCAACGGCTGAGCCACCCAGGCGCCCCAGGGTAGGTGGTTTCTTATCCTGGTGCTTTGCCTTCCAACCTGTCCTCTCGGCTGATGGGAGTCAATCTTCCTGGGCTGATTTATAATAAATGTATATCTGGTCTTCCTCCTTTTCTGGCTCACAGAGCTCCAGAAACCCTGGGATTTCCGAAGTGATCAGAGAAGAAAGGGGACGACTTTACCTCTGCAGAGCAAAGCAGAGTCAGCCACACCTGAGCTCCTGTGAGGAGGTGGATGTGCAAAGCTCCTAAGGATGGGGGCGGGGGGTTTGGGACTTCAGCTGGGCCTCCACATCCCCAGAAGCGGCCTGACGTTGAGTTCAGACTGAGCCTTTAAACTTTCGTGCCCTGACACTGCTTCCAGGTAGCTAATGTCAGAACTGGGTTAAACTGTAGGACTGGTGTCACAGAATTGCCTGATGTGTGGGATTCGTGACCAGTGTTGTGTTGTGTTGTGGACAGAAGGGCCCGTAGTCTTCAGAGAGTATTGTGTGTGATACGAATGTAAAGGATTGTTTCTCTTCACAACACAATCATTGGATTTAAGGCCCATCCCCAGGCAGTGTGATCTCATCTTAACTAATCAAATCTGCAGAAACCCTATTTCCACACAAGGTCCCATTCTGAGGCTCTGGGTGGACATGAATATGGACTTGATTGAACCCAGTGCTACGTCTGATGAAGTCAACATCCAACTCAGCCCCGAAGCGGGAAGTGCCTGGGGCCAGGATCCCATATCTGTTAAACAGGATGCAAACTGTGGGTCCACACAGTCTTTGGTGAACCTCTTGGGACCAAATATGATTTGGGAATTCAGAATTCCCCCACACTTGGGGTAAGGTAACTCAGCATGCGGGCCACATAACCCATCACCTGCCCGACAGTCTGAATGTCTACACTGACCATCAGCAGCCTCAGGTCAGCCCAGGCAGCTTCTGCAACACCGTGAAAGCACGCTCCCGGAGACACGCACCCACACGGCAAGCTCGTGAGGTTGTTGAGGACCAGGGGAGACGAGCCGCCTCACCCACAGCAGCCGTGCGCAGGGGGAGCCCCAACTGCTGGCTTTTCTGCTCTTCCTTTTCTTTTTAAGTAGGCTCCGCGCCTGACGTGGGGCTTGACCTCACGACCCCTGGGTTCAAGGGTTGCGCGCTCTACTGACTGAGCCAGCCCGGCGCCGTTGGCTTTTCTTCTTGTGAAGCAGGTGCCTGAGTTAAGCTCTGGTTCCTGAGGCGTCTGGATCTTTTCTGGCCCCACAACTAGAGTAAGAGTCAGGTTGCCCCCCGCCCCAGTTCCGTTTTCTAGAGATCTGGGATGATTTTGATAACTGACCCCTTGGGCCCCTGGGGTCTTCTTCTTTTCCGTCTCTTTAAATTCCTGCTGTTATGTTTTTTTTTTTAAGATTTTATTTATTTATTTGACAGAGAGAGACACAGCGAGAGGGCGAAGCAGCCCTCCTGCGGGACTCGATCCTAGGACCCTGGGATCATGACCTGAGCCGAAGGCAGACGCTTAACGACTGAGAAACCCAGGCGCCCTCCCGCTGTTATGTTTTAAACTCACCCGTGATGAGGGAGCAGAAGGCAAGCTGAGCACAAAGCACGAGCAGAGGCCCCACAACCCCCCTTCCCTGCCCACCCCCCGCAGGTGGGAACCGTGCGACATTCCTCAGGCCCTCCGGGCTGCCCGAAAACAAAGGCAGAAGGAAATGCAGATCAAATTAAATGTCCTTATCACCTGCAGCCCATTGGCTGAGTATAATGTTCCTCCAGGAAGCTCCCACCTGTCTGAATGCTAATGCTCTGCTAGAGGGAAAAACAACCTTAGCTTGACAATGGCCAGGCCCCCAGGATCCCGAGAGTCTTCTTTAGCAGACGAAAGTCCTTTTGGACACCTCCCTGTGTCCTTACTTCCCCCAAACCCCAAGTATTTAATCTGCCATTCCTCACGACCCCAGCGCAACTTTTTCTGCTCACGGGCCCTGTCCCCGTGCTTTTATAAAATTACCTTTTTGCACCAAAGACGTCTCAGTAATTCTTTCTTGACCTTCGGCTGCGGACCTCACCAACATTCCAAAAGCACATCAAAGGCAAAAGACAAACCTTGGATTTCCTTATTGCTTACAGCCCATTAACAAGTCCTTGAGACAGGTGGGGTGACCTTCCTCTAGAAATTCAACTGCCTTGATGCTGACACTTTCCTAAGGGCAGGAGGCAATCTTAGCCTGAACCCCAGGACCCTGTGAGTCTACTTTAACATATAAAAATCTCTTTGGAAACTTCCTTTATCTTGGGCGCCTGGGTGGCTCAGTCGGTTGAGCGGCTGCCTTCGGCTCAGGTCATAATCCTGGAGTCCCGGGATCGAGTCCCGCGTCGGGCTCCCTGCTCAGCGGGGAGTCTGCTTCCCCCTCTGACCCTCCCCCGTCTCATGTGCTCTCTCTCTCTCTCTCCTCACTTTCTCAAAATAAATAATAAATAAATCTTTAAAAAAAAAAAGAAACTTCCTTTATCTTTACCCCCCAAGATCCATGTTGGCCATCATCCTCCAAGCACATGGCCCACCCGTACACACCTGAAGGTCTCACGACTACGGTTAGACTAGCCAGTAGTAAATGGCCCTTTCCTAACAACAGCCAGCCTCCTCAAGGTCCTGGAAACCTGCTTCCAAATTACTGGGGAGGCTTACTCTACCCCTAATCTCCTCCCAAGTTGACAGTATGTAAGGCGCCACTCCTCATGACCTCGGGGCGGCCCATGGCTCCTGCCCCCCTGCTTTAATAAAACCGCCCTGTTTGCACGGAAGACGGTTCAAGAGTTCTTGACCATTCACTCATGAACCCCAGTATTCTCATCAACCAATCAGAGTGAGCTCACAGGACCCCAGGGCTCCTCCTTGCCCCCCAAGCCGAACCCAAGCCCGCGTGCTGTCTCCCTCTCCCTGTGCCTGCGAGATTGCTGCGTGGGCCCAAGTGGGCTGTGTAATTTGCAGGCCCTGTGACTAAGAAGCCCTGATTTTCTCAGGTTCCTGACAGTTCTTAATTAAGGGTGTCTTATAGTCAGAAGCACAAGGGCTGGAGCGGACACCACCTCGGCTCGGAGGCCCACCCAGCCCCAGCGGGACACCATGCGATTGTGACGATGATGAGGGTGCAGAAGGCTCGCTGAGGACAAAGCTGGAGCCGAGGTCCCGCAATCCTCCCCCACCCCCCGCCCCAGGTGGGATCTGTGTGACATTCCTCAGACCCTCCTGGCTGCCAGAAAACTAAGGGAAGGAAAAACAAGTAATAGAGATCACAGTCCTGCAGGACGGGAGTCACCCTCTGTTTACAAATGTCTTAGTGATTTACAAGAACAATAGCATTCTTATCAATAACTTAACTTCCAGGAGGAAACTCCCAACTCTCAATGCCGGTGCCTTGCTAGAGGGAGAAACCGACCACCTTAGCTTGATAATGGCTAGGCCTCCAGCATCTCTGAGGTCGTCTTTAGCATACAAAAGATCTCTTGAAAACCCCCGTGTCCTTACCTCCCCAACTCCCCAGTATATAATCAACCACCTCTCACAGCCCCCGTGAAGCAGATCTTTCTGCCCCCAGGTCCCGTCCCTGGGGTTTAATTAAACCACCTTTTCGCACCCAGGAGTCCCAGGATTTCTTCCTTGGCTCTGGAATCCACCTATGTTCTTTCCTATAGCAACATCACCTTCCGCCCGCTGCTCTAAGCACGTCCCAGCACTGACTGAACCTGCTTCTTGTTTTCGGACATTTCAGTTGTTTCTAATTTCTCTTCCACTGTAATATGTTCTCCACCCATTTTTTTTTTTTTTAATTTAATGGGCGCCTGGGTGGCTCAGTTGGTGAAGCGTCTGCCTTCGCTCAGGTCATGATCCCAGGCACCGCATCGGGCTCCCTGCTCAGCAGGGGAGTCTGCTTCTCCCTGTCCCTCTGCCCCTTTTTATTTATTTGACAGAGAGAGAGAGCAAATCGAGAGAGTAGGAGCATGGGGAGAGACAGAGGGAAAGGGAGAAGCAGGCTTCCCGCTGAGCAGGGAGCCCGATGTGGGGCTCGATCTCAGGACCCTGGGACCATGACCTGAGCCAAAGACAGACGCTTAACCAGCTGAGCCACCCAGGTGCCCTACACCCATCTTGTTAGGTCTGAGATCATAGCTGCTAGACAAAACCGTGAAAGGTCTTGAAATGGGTGGAAAGCGATTGCAGGTTCTGCGGAGTAGCTCTTGCAACAGGTAACAAACTGAGGGTTGCTGGAGGACTTTCGTTGTCTTTGAACTACTTGGTGATTCTGGAATTGTGGAGAGCTGATAATGCAGGGGACAGTCCATAGACATGTAGATTAATTGTGCCCAGCGGGACTCTGCTGCTTGTTAAATTTGGATAAACCTCCACCAGCAAATTTATTCCAGAATTCCTTCTTTCCTGTATGTGTGCCATTCTTGGAACTCTTCTGAACACGCTGTAGCAGCTTAATTAGTGAGTGAAATAAAATCTTGACACATATTCACTTTATATCTATATATGATTATATCCTCTTAAAAATTGTCTTTTACTATCTCCTAAGGGTACACTTCTAAAATAGAATTGTTGGAGGAAAAACAGACATATTTTGCATCTGAATACATGTTGTCATATTGCCGTCCCTGCAGATAGCTCTACTTGGCACTCCCACCAAACAAGGCGTGAGCAAGCCTGTTCCCTCCCACTCCTTCCCTTGCTCTCTGCAGTCTGACAGGTGAAGAATGCCACTGGTTTATCTTGTTATGATTATGTTACTCTTTTTGAAAATGGAGAGTATTTTCTTTGCTCCAAATACCAGGCATTCCTCCCACTTTATCAGTGGTTCTCAGACTGTAATATGGATTAGAACCACCTGGAGAGTTGTAAAAACATGGATTTCTGGCCCCCTAACCCCCAGAGTTTCTGACAGAGTGGGTCTGGGGTGGAGCCTGAGAATGTACAATTCTGGCCAGTTTCCCAGAGGTGGCTGGTCCAGGGAACCTCACTTTGAGAACCACAGCTCTAAGTGTTCTGGAGGGTGACTAACTGGGTCCAAGACAGCCTTTCAGGAAGTGAGTCAGTAGGCTGGGCAGGCCCAGAGTTTGTTTGGTACTAGATGGAGGTTGAAGAGATCAGATATGCCACAGCAAAATAAGACACTTTGGTAGAAAGATATATGAAGCCGAAGACACTTGAGAGTCAATAGATGTAGAGAAAAAGGCCATCTTGGAGCTTTCCTTATCTGACTATAAGCGGTGACCTCTCAGAAATAAGGTTACTTACAAGAAATTCCTTCTCAGGGCAGATCTACTCCCTGAATAGAGAATAAAACCTATCCCAAATCCTTTCCCAGGAGAGCTTTATGGCCCTGAAGGGAGATGAAAAAGTCCCTCATACCCACATAGACAGCCATTATCTCAAACTCTGTCTCCTGTTGATTCTCCTGAAAACCATTCCCTCTCCAAAGAGCCATCTGTTTTCCCATAAGCACCCTTCTCCCTCTCCCCTTCCCTTATTAACATGGTATATAAGTCCTAAATTCTAACCACTCCTCTGAGTTACTCATCACTGAGTTCTCCCGTGGGTATGTGTGTTTGTTGCACATGGAAATAAAAGGTTTTTTTCTTCCTGTTAATCTCTTTTGTCATTTTAATTTGCAGTGCCCCAAGGACTGAACCTAAGAGGATAGAGGGAAAAGTTTTCTTCCTCCCCAGCAGGATCAACTTGAACTCATGGGCCAGGGTCAGATTTTATTTTATTTTTTAAGATTTTATTTATTTATTTGACAGAGAGAGCACAAGCAGGGGGAGCAGCAGAGGGAGAGGGAGAAGCAGGCTCCCTGCCGAGCAGGGAGCCCGATGTGGGGTTTGACCCCAGGACCCCAGGATCATGACCTGAGCCGAAGGCAGACACTTAACGACTGAGCCACCCAGGCGCCCCCAGGGTCAGATTTTACAGTCATGAATACCAGTCTGAAACCATATCCTGAAAAGACTGAAGAGGATGCTAACACACAAAATCACAATCCCTTCCTCAAGGGAACTTACATCCAGCAACTTAGTTAACAAGAAATGCAGTTCCTGTTGGAGAGTGGGTCAGAGCAAGCCAGTAATGAGGCCTAGACCAGCATGGCTGTAGGGGGTTCCTGCACAGCGTCGATATTTGCACCCCCTTTAGAACCCTGAACTAATGGTCATACTTGGAGGTCCAGGCATTTCTGGTTTCTGCCAAAGCCTGGAGATGTGGATGCAGAGTTCTCTGGAATGGGATTTGTCTTGCTGGAGTTTGCATGCCCATTCAGTCTCAGAGGCACAGGATCCTAAGGGTTGAGTTCTTGCATGCGTTACATATGTGCTGAGACATCACGGTAGCAAAAACTGGAATCAGCCTACGAACTCGTCACCGAAAACTCGGTGGGATAAACTGGCAGAGCCCACTAACGGAAGTTACTCAAAAAAGAGGGTAGATCATTACGCTCTGACTTGGAACACTGAGTGTCATAATGAACATGTGTTTTTATATTATAGGAATGGGAGCATATTTTAAAAACTAGAAATAAAAACCAAAGCCAACACCAGGGAACAGAGGCCCACAAGCAGACGGATAAGGAAGACGGCTCAGGATGCTCCTCTATGAGCCACACGGCTGCGGTCTAGTCCAGACCCCGTCTCTGTGGTCGGAGCGGCCCAGCACGCATCTGTGTGAACACCGTTGCTGGGTGAACACAACCCCAAGCAAACAGAAGTGCAAGACTTTGTTGACTATTACTCTTGAGTCTGTTTGGTCCCCAGAACCAAGCAGTTTTCTCTCCGGGCGTGGAGGGACTGTTGATGGACTCCTGCCCCAGACGGAGCCCACCTCTTCCTCAGACGAGGCCGGGTCAATGCTGAAAAGCTGGCTTTCTTCTACTTCGCCTTTCCTGGACTTGAAGATCACCCCACTTTTCCTCCAGGACAAAAGCTCAAACTTCTCCACTGAGACCCTGTGTTGGGGACTGAACTGTGTCCCCTGTTGAGGTCTTTTTTTTTTTTTTAAGATTTTATTTATTTATTTGACAGAGAGAGAATGAGAGACAGAGAGCACGAGAGGGAAGAGGGTCCGAGGGAGAAGCAGACTCCCTGCTGAGCAGGGAGCCCGATGCGGGACTCGATCCCGGGACTCTGGGATCATGACCTGAGCCGAAGGCAGTCGCTTAACCGACTGAGCCACCCAGGCGCCCCCCCTGTTGAGGTCTTGGCCTTGGAGGCCTGGGCAGGGACCACAGGTGGAGGCAGGTCTCCAGAGAGGGGGTCAGGTGAAGGGGAGTTAGCAGGGCCATCGGGTCGTCAGGCTGGGTCTAATCCCACACGGCTGGTTTCCTTATAAAGTGGGGACATTTGGACACAGGGAGACAGGCTGAGGGAGGGCGCTGTGAGGACCCAGGGCGTCCACAGCCCAGTGACAGGCCTGGACCGGTTCTCCCTCCCAGCCCGTGCGGGAACACCTTGGTCTGGGGCCCTGGGCCTCTGGACCGTGAGGATGTCCGTCTGTTGGAGCTGCCCTGGGCGGGTGCTTTGTCACGTCAGTCCCGGCAAGCTGAGACAGGCCCTATCGGCAAACACAATAAAAGCTCCAGCATCTCAGGTTCCCTACTGAACTCACATGACTTTCGGATTCTACTCCATCATATACAGAGCTCAGCTGTTTTTAAAGGAACGGGGATCTGAATTCCTTACTGGTCATAGTTCTTTATGTTTATCCTGTGGCTTTGTTAGCTCCCCATGAGCCACCCGAACCTGTTAGCTCTTTCTTCAGCCACACAGCTGTCGCCCTCTGACCTGGTGGGATGGGGGTCTTGCCGGGTCTTCTCCCCAGGTAGTTACAGACCATCCCTCACAGCTGTCTTCATCCCTTGTCAGTCTCACGAGTTTAGCGGAACCTAACGGACAGTCACTTTACTGTTACTGCCGCCCCCGCCTGCCCGTGGGCTAGCTCGGACCCTCGGGAAGGGGCCAGACACGATTTGAGGCCTTTTGGGCTCACACGTGGTTTCTGCTGTACATTGGTCCTTGTTTGTTTGTGTTTTGCAACCCTTTATGAAAAATACGAGGACGCTTTCCGGCTCTCGGGCGGCCTAGCCGTCTGATCACGTCTGGCCAGGGCTGTAGCTCGCAGTCCCCTGACAGGAGGCCAGCCCGCAGGATTTCAGTTTGTGAAGGACCTGAAGGGATGAGAGTGAGTGCAGTCCCGTTCGAGAATTAGCAGCAGAAGTAACAGGGGGCGCGGGGACGCCGCCAGGAGCGTCACACCCAGAGAACGGGGGCCTGAACGACACTGGTGGGTGGTGTCAGCCTCAGGACCTGGTTATGGTGGTCAGTATCCTGCACTATGACTTCACATGCTACCATTGCGGGAAACTGGGCAAAGGGTACAGGGGTCTTTGTATTATTATTTTTTTTAAGTTTACTTAAATAATTTCTACACCTAACATGGGGTTCGAATTCATGACCCTGAGATCGCCACCTGAGATGAAATCAAGAGTCGGACGCTTACCGACTGAGCCGCCCAGGTGCCCCAGTAAAACTTTCTTTTAAGTAAACTCTGCCCCCACCATGCGGCTCAAACTCACGACTACCAAGAGTTGCACGCTCTTCTGACTGAGCCCGCTGGGCGCCCCTCTGTGTTATTTTAACAAGTGCATGTGCATCTACAATTATTTCAATAAAAAAGCAAAACCCACAAAACCCTTGCATGAGGTCCCCAGGGCTGCCAGAACAAAGTACCACAATTGGTGGTTTAGAACAACAGAAAGGTCTTTTCTTGGGTTCCAGGGGCCAGATGTTTGAAGACGATGGGCTGGTGGGGTCGGAAGGGGACTGTGGCCCAGCTTGTCCTCTGGTTTCTGCTGGTGGCCGGCGGTCCCCGGCTCACCGACCTGTGACCCCAATTTCTGATTCTGCTGTCACTTGGTCTCCCTGTGTGTCTCCTGGTCTAAATTTCCCTCTCCTTATGAGCCATCAGTCATTGGATGTAGGGCCCATGCTCATCCAGTGTGACGTTATCCTAACTTGATCACATCTGTGCAGACCTCATTTCCAAATGAGGTCCCATTCATGCGTGGGGGACATGTCTTCCTGGGGGGACACCATTCGGCCTCCAACAACCAATGTCAGGTTCCTTTGCCCTTCCCCCAGGCTGCACCCCTGCTGGTCAGAGGCTGCTCCTGGTGGATCACAGTCCCTGGAGCCTGGACGTCCTCCTAAGATGTGCAAATGCGTGCGTACAGCAAACGTGGACCGTGGATGAACAGTACGTGTCCTGTACCTGTATGACACAGAATGTGTGTGCTATTCTTTTTTTTTTTTTTAAGATTTTATTTATTTATTTGGAGAGAGAGAATGAGAGAGAGAGAGCACGAAAGAGGGGAGTCAGAGGGAGGAGCAGATTCCCTGCCGAGCAGGGAGCCCGATGTGGGACTCGATCCCGGGACTCCAGGATCATGACCTGAGCCGAAGGCAGTCGCTTAGCCAACTGAGCCACCCAGGCTCCCATGTGTGCTATTCTAATAGACCAAATACAAACTCATTTTGTTTTTAGAGAGGGGGAGGGAGGAGGGGCAGAGAGAGGGAGAGAAGCAGATTCCCTGCTGAGCGCAGGGCTGGCTCCCACAACCCTGAGACCATGACCTGAGTCGGACGCTCAACCAACTGAGCCACTCAGGCGCCCCTACAAACTCATTTTTATTTTTTTTTATTTTTTTATTTTTTTATTTTTTAAGATTTTATTTATTTATTTGAGAGAGAGAGAATGAGAGACAGAGAGCACGAGAGGGAAGAGGGTCAGAGGGAGAAGCAGACTCCCTGCCGAGCAGGGAGCCCGATGCGGGACTCGATCCCGGGACTCCAGGATCATGACCCGAGCCGAAGGCAGTCGCTTAACCGACTGAGCCACCCAGGTGCCCCAAACTCATTTTTAAATGTTACTGAATCTATGGTGGTTTTTGGGTCCCTTGGAATTCTCTCCTTCAATAAATAATCAAATTATAATTGCTACTTCTTGAGAGGCCATGATGATTTTTGATGTTAAACGTGGTCTTCATACTCAGAATACGGGAGAGCCATGCTCACTGTCTCACAACTTCAAAGGTAAAGACCGTCACACTACAGGTGCACGAGATGGGCATTCGGGGGGGTGCCTAGGGCCCAGAGAGTACGACTGTGACCCACGACCCATGCCGCTCACCCATAGGGGACTCCTGACTGGTAGCCCCTCTTTCACCCAAGGATCGCGACAAGAAATCAGGATGACCCACAGATGACAAGAGAGGTGAGCCTCTTGCCTAATGGGACGCGCAGGCCGGGAGAGGTGTATCTTCCCCTGGCAGAGATACTGTCCTCAGTCCCAGCCCTCAGGGGATTCTGGCTGGAAGAGGTCTTTGTGCTTTGGCTTTCGCAGCGACTGGTATCTCTGGGGAATTCTGAGCTTGCCAGTAGGAAGATGGGAGAATTCATGCCCTCGGCGGGGGTTACTGATGGCTCCCCCAGGAGTGATTCATAACCTCAATCAGTGTGACAAGGAAATTGCAGATCTTCTGTGCCCCCAAGAAGGAGGCGCCAGGTGAGGGGCCTTGAGGAACAGTGTGGGGCAGTGGAGAGTGGGGTCACCCGGGCGGGGTCCAGCTGTCCCGCAGCTCAGTGACCTGATCCCGCTTCACCAGGGCCCTCATCTGCAGAGAGGGGACAATTCCTGCCTCGCTTGATCTGTTGGACAGCGGCTGCTGTTGAGGCCTTGGTGCGTGCCGGGCTCTGCAGGGGTCGGGGGGCACCAAGGGAAGCCAAGGACTCCTTCGAAGATCAAGAGGGTTAGGGTGAGCAAATGGCGTTTACATGTCCTGAGACTACCCGATGGTTTGCAGCAGCGGCGTCTATGATCTCTTCTGTGGAAGAGAGGGCTCAGCTGTCATCGGAAGGCTCCGTGGGGCTGACGTCCGGCACCCGCTCACAGGTGGCCCTGCTGCTGCCGAGGAGGCTGCCTCCGAGAGGCAGGGGTCTCTGCAGCTCAGGATCTGCTCCTCAGCTCCAAATGCCCCATGTGGTCAGGGAGGACTCCCAGAGGAGAGCAGGCATCCCTGCTTACCTGCCAGGGCGTCGCCCACCGAGGCCCCGGGCACGCACGTGCTGACTGTAGGTCCATCTTCCATCCCTCCCCGTGGCCCTCCTCCCTCCACCCCCCACTCCCTTCCAGGCTCTCCCCTTGCCCAGAGTTCAGTCCCAATTCCTTTTTTTTTTTTTTTTTAATATTTTATTTATTTGACAGAGAGAGACAGCGAGAGAGGGAACACAAGCAGGGGGAGTGGGAGAGGGAGAAGCAGGCTTCCCGCGGAGCAGGGAGCCCGATGCGGGGCTCGATCCCAGGACCCTGGGACCATGACCTGAGCCGAAGGCAGACGCCCAACGGCTGAGCCACCCAGGCGCCCCTCAGTCCCAATTCCTATCCCTTCTGCAGCTGGTCCACGCTCTGCACACACCCCAACCCGTGTGCTACCTCGGTGGCACCTTCCACGCTGTGGTTGAGCAGTTATCTGGGGACCTGTGTGCTCAGCGTCTGTCTGTCCAGGTGCACTGTCAGCGGGGGCTTTGCGTGCTGCACACCACGGATGCCCCGCCAACCGCTGCTGAAGGGGTGCAGGTGCGTGAACAGCAGGGAGTGAAGGCGGCCCGGCTACAACCAGGCGGACAGTCTGGCGGGACACTCCTGCTGCCATCTAAGACTCTCAGTCTCTGCACCTGGAGATTGGCAGGAGTGAGCCCTAAAAGAAGGGCCCCAGATGTTTCCTGGTGCTGGACTAAAAACCCTCAGGACCTGAGAGCCCTGCTGGGGCGGGGACTCCTCCACACCCATTCTGCGGCCGAGGCCCGCCCTCCCTCAGAGCCCAGGGAAGGGTGCGCCCACCTGGGCTCCAACCCAGCTGCTGACTCAGAAGCAGGCAGGTTGCAACCGTGGGGGCTGTTGCCCACGGGGACCCAGCAGCCCCTGAGGCCGGCTCAGAGGGAGGCGGGCCGCAGGCTGAGCCCGCGGGTCAGAACCTCCAGCGTGAGGCCAGCTCTCCTTCCGTTTTGCCCCGCTGATGGAAAGCACGGGGCTCCCCGGGGGGTGGGCTGAGCTTCCCAGCACAGGGACCCTGGCCAGACTCCCACGCAGGGCCGGGGGTTTCTGGGACCTGATCTGGAATTACCCGCTGGGCCGCCACACCCTGCCTTCCCGCACGAGGGCTGAGCAAGCGACGGGGCCAGCGCTTACGCAGCAGTGACCTCTGCCAGGTCTCGCCGTCAGTGCTCCGTCCCCTGGACCCACGGAGCCCGCCCAGCCCTGCCGCGGGCCGCGGGGCCAGGTGGGCAGCGGCTCATTTCTGACTGTGCGCCTCTGGGCTGTGGCCGGTCCCCTCGGCAGGGACAGCGGGAAGTCAGGGCTCTGGGCCCAAACGCCCAGGGGGAGGGCTTTCAGGCCCGTGAGCCTCTGTCCAACCCCCACTGTGACTCCCACGGGGCCGCTGTCCTCCAGGGCAGGGCTGGGCCAGCAGGACTGTGGGACTGCTCTTGCATGCACGCACCCACCCGCACACGTGCACACACGTCATCACAACACTCAGACACATGTGCACACATGTACGAACACACGCACAAGCAACACTCGCACCCAGCAGGCAGAGTGAACTCTGGTACCGCCCGTCACAGCGGGGTCTGCTCACGACAGCGCAGACCTGTTAACTGGAACCTCAGCTACGACTCCGTTTAACATCCTTTTTTTTGTTGTTGTTTTGTTTTTTAAAGATTTTATTTATTTATTTGACAGAGAGAGACACAGCGAGAGAGGGAACACAAGCAGGGGAAGTGGGAGAGGGAGAAGCAGGCTTCCCGCGGAGCAGGGAGCCCGATGTGGGGCTCGATCCCAGGACCCGGGACCATGACCTGAGCCGAAGGCAGACGCTCAACGACTGAGCCACCCAGGCGTCTCTCCATTTAACATCCTTGTAAAAATAATGCTTTGAGTTGTGACAGTCACATAAGCTCAATGTAAATACCCAAACATGACGAGTCCTGCACCCCAAAGGCAGTCGCTGTCTGTTTGGAAATGTCTCACACACGACACGGGAGTGGGAACGGGCCCTGCGATTTTTCCTGCCACGCGGGGTGTGTGCCCAGGGTGTGCGTCCTTGCAGCCGCTGGGGAGGACCACACCGCCTCCAGGAAGTCCTCCGGGCAGTGGGGTCCTGTTCTCCTGCCCCCGTGGGAGCGCCTCCTGCTCCACCGCCAGGCCTGCCCGTCCTCCTGGAGCAGACGGCCGGGGACATGTGCGGACAGAGGAGCTAGGCGCTAACTTGAAGGAGCTCTCCGAAAACCCCGATTCGGGACACGGGCCCTCTTCCTGCTAACGCCTGTAGCTTTACTTTGGGATTTTTTCGTTTTCTGTTCGTTTTGATTGTCATAAAACACACATAAAATTTACCTCTGTGACATTTCAAGTGCTCGTTTCAGGGGCGGTAAGGACGCTCATGCAGCCGCCACCGTTCACGGAAATTTTCATGTTCCCAAACGGAAACTCTGTCCCCGTACACACTAGCCCCGTGCCCTCTACTCTCGGTGCGTCTGACTCCTCCGGGGCCCACGGGAGCGGGTCACACAGCGTTTGTCCTCTTGTGCCTGGCTGGTCACACTCAGCGTCAAGCCCCCAAGGTTCCTGCGTCCCGGCTTGAGCATCAGAGTCCCCGTCCTCGTCTGGCTGGTGACTCGCACACCTGCTCTCACTCCTCCGTGCCCTTCTCGCCCGCCCTGGAAGACCCGCGTGGCCAGGACAGCCCGTGGCTCTGCTCCTTCATCCCCCCCCCCACCCCGTGAGGTCAGAGGCCTCCCTCCCAGATGCTTCATCTTGGGCTCGTAGGCACACTGCTCAGAGTAATCACAAGACACCTGGTGACATCTGTCCTTCGCTGGGCTGCTGGGGGGGCCTCGCAGGTATAGACACTGCTCCCCCTGCACCCTCAGGGCATGTGGCCCCTCCCCTGCATGAGACAAAGGAGAGGCTATAACCTGCCTCCTGCACTTTTGCCCGAGGAGCGCCCCCCCCCCGGGGCAGAGGGTCCCCCCCCCCAGGCCTGACCCACTGCCCCCATAGACAAGGTCCCGCCGTAGGCCTTCGGGTGAGCCCAGCACGGCTGGCGCCCTTCTTCCCGAGAGCACATTTGCATGTTCACCTGGGGGCTGGAGCCGTGGATGGTGCCAGGTTCAGGCACAGAGCCTGCAGATGGGGCGATAGCTGGGGACAGAAGCCCTTTCAGGGGGCCCTTGGCTTCCAAGGGCCGTTCTGCTGAGCACCACACCCACCCATGCCGACGTCCGGCACGGCCAGGCAAACCTGTTTGCCGTCCTGCCCTGACTCACTGCTCTCCTGCCTTCCCACCCCCACAGGGGAAGCGCTCCCAGCCCCCTGCTCGCTGCCCCCCTGCCCCTGCACTCTTCCCGGCGGCCGGGACAGGAGGGGAAGCCACCCCCACCCAGGACCGTCCCCTGAAAAATCTCTCCCAAATGCCCCTGAAGAAAACCCCCCTCCCGGGTGGGCATTCCTCCACCCTGCGAGGCTGTTAGTCATTCCCAGGTTGGCATGAATAAGCCGGCTTTGCCGTCTGGCGGAGACAGAGGGACCCATTCAGGGAGGAGGCTTCCCGGGGGAGCAGGTCTGGGTGGGGCCTGGCACGGAGGCCCCGGGTTTCCCCGAGAAACACCTGGAGGGGATGAGGCCTTGGGTGGGGTGGGGATGGGGGGGGGACAGGCCTCTGCTCTGTCCGGTGCTTCTCCTGCCCAGGGACCGTGCTTCCCAGGGGCCTGTCCACACAAGCCAGCCTCACAACCTACATCCATCCCTTTCTGTCCTGTGACGGGGGACAGCATCCTCTGCTTCTCTCGGGGTCCGTGCCAGCCGGGGAGGGGGTCTGTCCCACCTCAGACCAGCACGGACCACCCACAGGCCTTGCTCCGGGATGTTCCCTTCTGCCGCTTGCCTAACAGGATTCCACAGTCCCCGCGGGTCCTCCTGTCAGGAGCCGATCCTTCACGGCTACGCGTGCTACTGCAGGTCCTGGGAGCAGAGTCACCGCCTTCGTTTCTGTCTTTTCTTGGAGACCCAGGGGCACTCACTGTGCAGCGGCGGCCAGCCATGCTCGCTCCTGCCATCAAGCTCGCTCCGTGCTCTCGGCCACTGAGCCCTCCTGCAGGGCCCGGCCGAGCAGGTGCTGTCCCTGGGGGAGGTGGGGCTGAGGCAAGCTACAAAACCCTCCAGGGGCCGTGCCCCCTGCCATTGGCGGGAGGAAGGAGGACCCCGTCTCTGACCCCCGAGCCCGTCTTCCGCCAGCGTCCGGAACCCAGGCTGCTACCTTGTGAGCCCACCCGGGCTCGTCACTGTGGGTGAAGCATTGTGCAGGTGTGTGCAGGAGGGAGCGCGGCATCTTTCTCCTGAGAGGGCTGGGCAAGCCGGAGCATGGCTGGGGTCGGCCTGCAGAAAGTCCTAGAAGGGCACGGAGCAGGCAAACTTCTGCTTCACAATTTGCCATGGTCGGCAGACCCCACACAGCTGGCCCTCAACGGAACCAAGAAAGGCCGTGTGGGCGCTGAGGGCTCCAGAGGGACGAGCTGTGGGCCCCGTGGGAGGGAGCGCAGAGGACACGCTGTGGGCAGTGGGCCTGGCCTGTGCGGAGGCCCGCGGTCCCTGCAGCAGTTTGTGGAGCAGAGGGTCTGTGCGCGTCTCGGTGAAGGGAACACCCAGTCCCCGACCCGGTTTCCCCGTCCCTGTCAGCCCTGCCTATGCCCATTGCCTTGGCCAGAGCCAGGGTGGCCCCCACCTAGGGACACCCCACCTGTCTTGACCAGAACCAGCCCCCACACAGCTGAGGACCCCAAGGCGGACGGGTGGGGCCTGGGGTCCCCTGGAGGCTTCTTTAGGCCCAAGTCTCCCCCCGCCGAGTGGCACTGCCCCGCTAGCTGGCTGTTCCCGCGGGTGACCAGCCCGCCCCTCCTGGACCCAGGGGGGCACCTCTGCCACTCCTGGTATGGCCAGGGGCCCCCCCAACCTGCTGGATTGGATGCCCCGGTGGATTAAAGCGATGTGTGTGTAGAATCTACACCACCCCAAGGCTCTCCGCAGCTCGGGGACGGAGCAGAGTTTCTTGCTAACGATTTCAAAACTGAAGCTGAGGGCGCCTGGGTGGCTCAGATGGTTAAGCGTCTGCCTTCGGCTCAAGTCATGATCCCAGGGTGCTGAGATCGAGTCCCGCATCGGGCTCCCTGCTCCTTGGGAGCCTGCTTCTCCCTCTGCCTCTCTCTCTCTCTCTCATGAATAAATAAATAAAATCTTTAAAAAATAAAAAATAAAAAATAAATAAATAAAACACTGATAAATGGTAATAAAAAAAATTATAAAAAACAAAAACAAAAACTGAAGCTGAAGCACTGTCCCCAAACTAAGAACTAATGTGCTAATAAAAAGCCAAGAAAGGTCATTGTGTATATTAATTATGCATCAGGCCTAAGTTTTCCCTTATTTTTAAATAAAAAATAAACCCAAATGGAACCTCTCATTTCTGCCTGTGGAGTTGGTCTTAGTGTCTGCTTCTTCCATCGATCCCAAGGAAAGGACATTTAAGATCCTGGGACGGGGGGACCCAGGTGGCCGCTTGTCTCATATCTGCCTTTGTGGCACCTACACGTACGTGGCCATTCTCAGGTGTGCGTGCGGTGTGGCACGTGGTGCCGGCCGTCTGGGCCTGGCCGGCCAGGGGCAAACCCTGCAGGTCCTTCCCGGCGGTTCCCGGGAAATACAGATGTTTGAATCCCAAGAAAAGTCATTGGAGAAACTGGTAGAACAGGAAAAAGGACTACAATTCTCTTGCAAGAATTAGAACTTAACCATCCCCATAAGGACATCGCTGGCTGGGGAAATGCCCCTGGTGTCAAGTGGCAAGGGAGAGCAGGACCGTAAGAGGTGGTGCGGACGTTTTCGGGAACTGTGGCAGGTGGAGAATGGGAGAGACGGCGAGACGGGGCAGCCGCCCTAGGAGCGGCTGTCGTGACGGAGACGTGTGATGGGCCGTCCGTCGCCACCGTGCGTCATGCCTGCACGGAACACCAACCCTGGCCGGCTTGCACGGCAGCACCGCTCGGGCCTGAAGGGGCCCCCCCCGGAACGACGCGCCCCCGAGCCCCGCGGGTGGGTCTGTGCCGGGCGGCCACCCTGCTGGTGGACAGAGCACCGCACTGTTTGAATGCTGCCCAGCCGGGGTGGAGCGCCCGCCACAGCGTACAGCTCCTCGGACGTCCCACTAAACGCAACCCTCCTCATCACACTGAACTTTTTAGGGTTTCATAATGAGGCACCAAGAGTCTGAGAAATGTTGGCAGGATCTAAAGAAAGATAAAGGAAATCAGCGCGTCCTGCCCGGAGCTGTTCTAAGCCAGAGTAAACCACGTATTTAGTGTAATGGCTTTTTAAAACGGAACAGCCTCAAATGTTTGAGTGTGACCCTATCACAGAAAAATGATTCACTGTTACTATTATGGGCAATCAATATTACTTAAAGACATGAAAATACAGTGTGACTGAAAAAGAGCAGACTAATGGGATTCAGGAACCCGACCCGAGGCAGGAATTCTGACTTCTCCTTCCGGGATCCTGAAGATGAGCCCTGGTCCGGTCCTCCCCGCGG
The DNA here is from genome assembly GCF_003265705.2 of Callorhinus ursinus. NCBI lineage: Eukaryota > Metazoa > Chordata > Mammalia > Carnivora > Otariidae > Callorhinus > Callorhinus ursinus. Next base: position 283,316 of record NW_027397161.1, on the reverse strand, counting down.
GCGCGCCTGCCCGTCCGCCGGCTGTGCGGGCTCTGGAGCTCCGGCAATGTCCAGGGCGGGCGAGGCGCTGGCCCGCGGCGTGCGTGGACGCGGCCCCGCCCTGCAGGAGGGCAAGGGGCGGCCGGCGGGGGTCAACCACGCAAGGCGCTGTCCACCAGGGCCCGGGCGGGGACACGGCCTCAGGAGTGTGCTCTAGGTGCCCCAGTCCAGCCAGCACAGCACGGGGGCGGGGGGGAGCAGTTAAAGAGAACGCCATTAGGTCACGGAGTCCGAGGTGCCACCTGGCCGGCTGCCGCCCTGATTCCCTTGGGGTGTGCCGCCAGGGGGGCCTGAAGCCTGAGTGTTGCCCGCCTGCGGCCTAGCCCCAGCCCCGTGAGGTCGGGGAGCCAGGAGCCCCCCGGGGCCTTCCCAACAACACAGCCACCGCTTAGGAGCAGCGCTGCGTGCTGTGCTCCGGGTCGTCTAAATGAGCCCTCACAGCAAGGCCGCAGGTGGATCCTCTCATCGCCATTTTACAGAGCACGAACCGAGGCGCAGGGGGCCTGCGTCCACTGCCCCGGATCGGAGCTGCCAACCTTGAGTCTCCTGGCCCCGAGCTGGCTTTCCTACCAGCGCTCCCTGAACTCCGATCCTTCTGGCTTCAGCCCAGCCCCCAGAGGGCCGGTGCCTTCCTGCAAGTGCAACTCACCTCCCGAATGAGGGCTGCACCGCGGACAGGTGCCTCGAAGCCAGCGCAGGCACAGACGTTCTTCGCGACCCTGCGGCGGGGCTTTTCCATCTTGGCCACTGTGCTCCCCACTGCCAAGCCTGCCCTCCCGCGGCAGAGCGCTGCGTGACAGGATGGGCTCCTTCACACCGTGCTGAGCTGTTCAGGGAACCTTAGTGGGACGGTAAACGGGTGTGGGCCCCTTCTCTTCCCAAGCCACTTCCCTGGGGCTTTCCTCCCTGGCCCAGCTGTCCCCCACAGGCGGCCTCTGCCCGACGGTGTTTCAGTCCTGGCGAGGCCGGCTTCCCAGAGGCTCAACAGAGGAGCGGCAAGTACAGGGTAGCTGGCTGTCGGAGGCCGTGCGCACAAGGGTCGGCCCCTTTGGCCTTCGCCCTGCCTATCTGTGGCAAGGTGTGATTTTATCTCTGCACACGGTCACTCAGAGGTGGCCTGCAGAGGGGTCTCACCCCGGCCGGCCGAGGCCTGTGAGCACACGCAGTGCTAGCCGCTCGCCCCACCCGCCCAGCTCCGTCGGTGAGTGTGCACACCTGGGAGGCTCGCGTCCCGGTCAGTCCCACATGTCGGCGGGCCAGCTCGCGGTCGGAACCCCAGGAGGGCCAGCCTCGCAGAGAGCCTTGCAGAGCAGAGCCCAGAGAACCCCCAGCTCCTATCGGATCTCCCTCCTTCCTGCACTTGGGGGCCCAGGCCTGTGGGGAAGCGTGGGCGCCATGGGCCCGGGGCTCCGGGGCTGGGGACGAAGTGGCTCTGCCCCCCAGGTGGCCTGGGCTCCCCCAAGCCCCTGGGGTGGAGAGCAGTCGGGGGGCAGGGCAGGGCTCTCCCTGATATCCAGCAACAGCGAGCCCTCCCGCACAGCCACCAGGGTCCCCTCTGTGCCCACAGGCAGACACAGGGGCTTCTGCTCACTGAGGAAACGCCCACCCTGGGGCCTCCCTGCCTGCTGCCTCCAGCAGCCTCAGCCAGACCACCTGGGGGTCTGCGGGTCCCAGGAGCCCATTCCTCCACAAAGGAGGTGCCTGGGAAGTTGGGGGCCCACAGAAGGAAAGTGGCTAGAGGGCCGCCTGGCTGGCTCAGTGAGTACAGCGCATGGCTCTTGATCTTGGGTTGTGAGTTTGAGGCCCACGCTGGGTATAGAGAGGACTTAAAAATAGAATCTTAAAAGAAAAAAAGGATAAAAGTGGCTCGAAAGACATGGAACACCACGCCCCGCGAACTGATGGGTGCCAGGGGAGAGGTTGCATTGGCCGCCGCGGAGCCGGGCTTCCAGGAGCAGCTGAGGGCCCCGCGGGGCTTCCGCAGGACGGACTTTGCATCCAGCCCCGCGTCTGCGCTCCATCCTGTAATAAGAAACCCTCTCCCTGGGGTTTTGTGGTAATAGCAGCCGCAAGGCTAGGGCTAGAGAAGGCCGGCCAGGCACCAACGGCTCCTGGCACATTGGCAGCACCCCGGGGCCCCGAGAGAGAACGGGATCAGCCGAGGGGCCGCACTGGGCTGCCCCCTTGTCGCCCCCCACCCCGCTCTCCCCGGGGTTCCTGAGACAAGAACCCTCCCACACCCGCTCCTCCACTCGGCTTCTGCTCTGTCCCGCTCTGCCTCCCGCCTCACGAGCCCCACGTCTTCACGGGTCAGACCCGCCCCGCCCTGTGCTTGTCGGGCTCATCCGTCGCATCCTGGCTGGGAGGACGCAGGTGCACTCGTGAGGCATCAGACCCGAGCACAGTGAAGGTCAGAGCAAGCACCAGTCTCGCCAGGGACACAGGGTGGATGGTGCTGACCGGCCCTGCAGCCAGAGGGAGGAGGGACGGGTAGCCAGGGGCCAGAAGAGACGTCGACAGGACAATGAACCACCTCCCCGAACCCCAGGCTGCCCCCGGAGCCCCAAGTTCCAGAGGCACCATAAACCTCACAGGTTCAAATGTCCACTTGGGGTCCCTGCGCTTGTGCCCGTCTCTGCAATGTCACAGGCCTCCAGGCCCTCGACCCCTTCCTCATGGAGCCCGGAACCCTTCTCCCTACTCCGCCATTCCCAGGGGCAGCCCGGGCCCTGGCACTGAGTCAGGTGACGCCTCCCACCGCACAAGGGCCAGCCCCGGTCTGTGGGGCCGCAGAGCCTGAGTGTGGCCTCGCCCTGCTCCTCCAGCATGGCCCCCGGCTCTGTGCCCCGGGGCACTGGGGAGGATCAGCCAACGGTGACTTTCCTTCCCTGGGCACACTGGTCCTATGGGGCTGTCTGCGTGGCTGGTGCCCCCGGCAAGGTCACCCAGGGTGACACAGCAAGAGTGTCGGAGCGTCCTCAGAAAGGACAGGAAGAACGGTGTGTGCAGGTGGACGGTGCGGACAACTCCATTACACGCGGTCTCCAGGGTGCACGGTGGGGTGCACGTGCGTCCACCTTCGCCCCATTGGGAGGGCGGTCAGGGGAGGTTGCAAGGGCCCGAGGACTGTGAATCCTGAGCCACGGGGCCTTACGATGCCCACAGTAGTGGCAGGAGGGTATTCGCACTAACTTGGCTCTGGACACCCCCGCCTTGCTCCCGCCAGACTTGCACCTGTTGAAGTGTGGCTCTGCCCAGGTGGGGAGGCACTCGGGGGGGCGGTGCTGAGCTCCAGGTGAGCCCACGGACAGTGGAGTTTGTGTTGGGGGCTTGGCCTGGTGATGCCCCCTCCCCTCCTCAGGGGTCTGGATGCAGGGGCAGAGGCACCACCCCCGCCAGGCTGGTGGCCCCCCAGTACCATTTGGGGGTGACTCAGGGGCCTGCCCTCCCTCCAAGTGCCCCACCCCCGTCCTTCCCTGGCTGTGCTGACCGTCTTCCTTCTGATCTCTAGCCTCCAGGCTTACCCCCCAGGGCCCAGCTGGGTGAGTGGTCCCGTGCCCTTTGGGGCAGACGGAGCTGACCCTGTGCCAACCTTCCGCCTCTGACCTCCAGGCTCGGGCTGTCTTTACAAGGTCCACACGACTTCTGCCATCCACTGCCTGGCCGGCCGGCCGGGGCTGGGTCCTCCTCGTTGGGCCAGTCCCCCTGCCCCCCCCCAGGCTCCCGCAGGACCCCGGGAGGGCCTGGAGGCCACCACGTGAGCCTGTGGGGCCAGCAGGGGTCGGTCGCCCTGCCCACCCCGTCTGTCCGCTCCGGACGGAGGCCCGCTCTTAGCTGCATCTGTCCTCCCTGCTTTGGCTGCCAGATAAAACGCAGGATGCCCGTGCGTGGGAACCGCAGGTCAACGATCCGGGGCACACCTGGGATAACGTCTACAGTTTACCATTTGTCCGAAATTCCCACCTCACTGGGTGTCCCGCTCCTCAGGCGGGGGCAGCCGTGAGCCCCCACTGGGGCTGGTCCATAGGCCTTAGCTCCCGAATAGAGTCTTCTGGAAAGTGGCCCCAGAGCCGCAGAGAGGGGTGCTGGGCTGCGCTCCCCCCCCCTCAACCTGCACCACGAGGGGCCCTCCCTGACACCGGCCCCCTTCTCCACATCCCAGAACGGTTGGCACAGACAGCAGATCGCTTATGACTGATAGTTTTGGTAAAGAAGCTGTTTCTTCAATTCCCCAGAGGATGCACCATGCATCAGAACCCCACGGCCGCCGTGCACTGCCCGGTGCTGACAACTGAAGCTTGCCCGCCCGCGGGCTGGGAAGCTTGCGCAGGGGCAGGTGTCCGGTGGGGAGGTGGAGAGCTGGGCCGGGAGGCCAAGTGTCGGCTGTGAAACCTCCACCGTCCATTCATGTAGCCTCAGCCCAGGGCACTGGGGGCTGACCCTTCTGTGTTGGGGGGGGTCCCAGCTTTGAGGCCAGCCCACGATGCCCCTGGTTTCCACCCCCCGGATGCCAGCAGCACTCACCCTCCCCTGTTGTGGCACCGAGAAGGGCCCCCAACAGTGCCCAGGGCCCTGGTCAGACCCCTGTCAGAGCCCCCGGGCAGTGGGAGAGGCGGCCTGTGCAGCAGGTCACAGCACGGCGGGCCCAGTGCCTGGGGCAGGGGAGGCTCCACGGGACCTGCGGGTCCTGGGAGGCCCACTGGGGCTGAGCCCGGAGGAGAGAGGCGTGGCCCCCCAGAACAAGCTGAGCCACGCCATCCTTGCCCGGCCGGGCCGGCCCTGGGTCGGCCTGGGACATCTGCCCGTAGCCCCTACCCCACACACATCAAGTCGAATGGCTGTTTTGGTTCCCAATTTCCTGAAACGTGGGGGAAGGCACCACTTGGTGGCCAAGGCCGGCCTGGCTGACGTCGCCGGAGTCACTAGGGCAGCTACCCACGGGCTGGACTGGAACGGCCGCTGCGCGGTCAGTGGCTCTGCCGAGTGTGGTCACTCCCCAGGTCCAGGGTGACTGGGCCTTGCTCCTCCGTTGGTGCTGATGCGTGCAGCCCCTTTCCCGGAGCTGCTGTGAGCCGAGGCCCGCGCGCCCTGCCCTGGGCTGAGAGCCGTGCCCTTGGGGAGTGGGCGTCGCTGGGGTGCACACTTCTTAACTGCTCCCCACGAGTCTCCTGTCTCTACCCCTCTGCCCCCCAGGGCAGCTGAGCAGTCACGCTGCCGGAAATGCAGATGTGATCGCCAACCCCCACCCGCCCTCTGAATCCTTGGGTGGCTCCCCAGTACTCTCAGGGCCAGGTCCTGGGTCCAGTGTTCATGCAGCCACTTCCTTGCCCTTCGCGGCTTGGCCATGCCGGCCCCCTGGGCAGAGCTGGCTCTACTTGGTTTCAGATGTCAGCTCACCCTTTGCTTGGGAAAGCTTCCTGACCCTGGAGTGGGACCAGTGCGGCCCTTTCTCTCCCCTCTGCCCAAACCCACAAGCACGGGTGTGTGTCAGCTCCTGGAGGAAGCTCAGCGCGGACAGGCCCGGGACAGGGCGTACGCTCAGTCAGCGTAGGCTGAGTGAAGGCACCGCAGAGGAAGGAAAGCCGCCCCCCGGGTCGGTTCAGGCGCATGCACGGGTCCCCAGGGGGACACCCAGGCACGCTGCTATGTGTCCTCGGGGCTACGGTCTTTGGCCCTGGGTTCCCACGCCCACCCCGTCATCCTGGGCACGGGACCCAGCTTCTGCTGTGTTCCTCACCGACAGCCGCCGTCACATGCTAAGGTGTTCACTGTCATGGGCTCCAGACGCCTCACCTGGAAAAGAAACGGCATGGAAGTAAGATTTCCAAGTCGCACCAGGACGCCAGCCGGGTGGGAGTCCAGAGAAGCGCCGACCGCATTCTAATGTTAAGTGCCTCGCCCACGCGGCTCAAGGCGCGCTCATCCTGAAGGTGCTCCCAGCTAGGAGTCTGCACGCCTCTGCGGTTCTCACGGCAGCCATGCTCCGATGGGGCTGAGATGGGGGCAGGTGGGGCCTTTGTCCCTGTATACCGTATGCATTACAACTCTGATTTACCAAAAACTAAACACACTGCGGGGGTTCGGGGTGGCTGGGAGGCTGGGGTCCCTTGCCGGGGGTGGCACCCAAGCCCAGAGCACTAGCCCCTCATCCTAGTGGCTTGGGAAGGGCCTCCGACCCACATGTTGGTGCAAATGTTCATTTTACAACTAGGGAAACTGAGGCCTAGAGCATGGGAGAGGCTGAAAAAATAGTAAAAAATCAAAACCACCATCAAGACAGTGCAGGAATTATTTTGGGGTGTGGTGAGCTGAACGGCAGCCCCCGAAAGCATCAGCCCCCAGTCCCGGGAAGGTGTGAACTTGACTTCCTATGGTGAAGGTCTGCAGAGGTGATGAGGTTTAGGATCTTGGGGTGGGGGTTATCCTGGATCATCCAGGTGGGCCTGATGCTGTCACAGCGTCCTTATCAGAGAAAGCAGACGCAGGAGGACCTACGGCGACGGAGGCAGAGACTGGGGCACGGCTGCAAGCCCAGGACTTCCACGGCCGGCCCCCACCAGCGGGGCCCCCATCCCGCCCCGCACCTCCGGAGGGGGCAGGGCTCTACCGGCGCCGTGGCTGGCCTCAATCTTGATGGTGCACTTCTGGTCTCCAGAATCGAGAGGACACATTTGTATGGTTTCGAGGCGCCCAGTTTGTGGTTTTGTCACAGTGGTCACGGCTCCCAACACGGTTCTTCCATGAGGGGCAGTAAAGCTCCGTGAGGCCGGGCAGCACGGAGCAGGGGCGGTTCATGAGGCCCCGTCTCCTCCAGCAGGGGCCTCCGGCAGCCTGGCAGCCCCTCCTGCCCCATCCCTCCGTGTGGACAGGCAGTGACCCTGCTGTAGCCGGCTGCGCGAGAGGTCAGCCTCCAGTGTGTCACCTGGTCACCACGCCACCCGGTCCTGGGTGTGCTCTGCCTGCACCCCTCCGTGGGGCGCCCGGGGGTGCATGCTGGCCTGCGTCCCCACTCTGACCCCGGCGTGGGCTCTTCCCGACAGGAGTCTCTCCGTGAAGCCCTGTCTGTAGTCACACCCCCCATCTTGGCGCCTCAAGGCCAAATGGTGAAAGCCGCTCCCCAGGCCAGAGCCCCAAACATCTTCCTGGTGGGTGTCAGCTTCCCAGGAGTGGGGTCCTGCGCAGGAGGAGTGCAGTGCCTCCCCCACCCACACCCCTGCCTCACACCACACTTCTGACACCCCCACATTCAGCAATTCTGAGAGACCCCCTCCGGGGTCAGCTCCCACATTCAGCAATTCTCAGAGACCCCTCTGGGGTCAGCTCTGACACTCCCTGGGTCCAAGGTCCCCAGGACCAGCCCTGGGGTTCAGTCATTTGCTAGAATGATTCACAGAACTCAGGGAGAAACGTGTGCCGGTTTTCGAGGTGATAAAGGACGTGAAGGGACACAGATGGACATCCAGCTGGACAGGTGGACAGGGTGGTGTCTGGGAGGGTCCCGAGTGCAGGGGCCTCCGTGCCTGTGGAGTTGGGGTGCCCGCGGCCAGAAGCTCTCTGATCCCAGTGGTTTCGCAGGTGCGATCCATCCATCCATTGCTCCTCCCTGCAGGATGGGGACTGAGGGTTCCAGCTTCTGGTCATGGTCCGGTCTTTGTGGTAACCAGCCTGCCCTGGAGGCCACCCCGCGTCGCTCGGAACAGAAGATGCTCCTGTAACTGGAAAGATGTCCCGAGTGCCTCAGGAGCTCTGGGGCGGGGCCCAGGGGTGCAGACAGACGGGCACGTTTTCCAGTGTCACTGTGACGGGTTTTGTCTCTTCTCTGTCCCCCAAGGCCATGCACGCCCGCGGCCCCCACTGGCGAGGGGCGCAGGAGTGTCGCTGCTCCTCAGCCTCTTCCCGGCCCCTCCGCAAGGAGCCAGTCCAGCCCCGCGAAACCTCCTTTGGGAGAGGCCCGTTCCAAGCACCGCATCCCCAGCCGGCCTGCCGGGCAGCGGTTCCGGCCACCGCCACTACAGTCAACATGAATGACCAAGAAAAAGAGAGAAAACCGAAGACCCGAGAGCCTCCGCCGTCGAGACGCTGCGGCACAGGCTGGACGCTCACTTTCCGTCTCGTGCAGAGCCGGGCGCCGATGGCCCTGCTCGGGGCTGACAGAGGGGGACGGTCTGTGACCCCTCCTGGCTCTGGGGTCCCCAGCGGGAGGAGCCCCCGTCACGTGAGGCGCTGCCCCCCGGCGGAAGGGCAGGGGGTCCCTGGAGGGAAGCAACTCTGAGTGCATGGGGGTGATTTCCTCCCGAGCCCACGAGGGGAACAGCCTTCCTCCTACGCTGTTTCTGGCTGGACCAGAACAAGGAGAACCGCCCAGCCCGGGGGCCAGGGGGCAGGAGGGAGGGCGGAGGACCCCCCCCATGTGCCCTGCGCTCACATGTGGAGGACGGGCAGCGGCCCCCCAGCCTCACTTGGCAGGGCCCCTGGGCACACCTGGGCCCGGGGGCCGGAGGGAGGGCGGAGGGCTGTGAGGCCACAGTCAGCGGGAGGGCACCCAGCCCCTTCTCTCTGAAAATAGATTTTTTTTTTAAGATTTTATTTATTTATTTGACAGAGAGAGACAGCGAGAGAGGGAACACAAGCAGGGGGAGTGGGGGAGGGAGAAGCAGGCTTCCCGCGGAGCAGGGAGCCCGACGCGGGGCTCGATCCCAGGACCCCGGAACCATGACCTGAGCCGAAGGCAGAGGCTGGACACGGAGCCGCCCAGGCGCCCCTGAAAATAGATTTAAAAGGAAGTAGAATAGGTCTGTTCCACGGGCCGGTCAGAACTTCCCAGCCAGGCCTTTCCCGGGGGGCGGTGACACCCTGGAGCCAGGGGGCAGGACCGAGGCCGGCAGGATGTGCTCCCTCCTGGGCGGGGATCCCCCTCCTCCCTTTGAGCCCGTGCTGCTTCTGGCCAGGACCAGTTATGGGTGCACGTGCGTGCGCCCTGTGCATACGCACACATGTATGTGAATGTGTGTGCGCGCGCGTGTGCTGTGTACGTGTTTGCGTGTAGCCCCAGCGCCCCCTGCCGGCCACACCCGGAACGGAGGCGCGACGGGCCCGGGCCCGCGTGTCTGGTGAGGACGGTCGCCAGGCGCCAACAGGACCACGGCCCGAGGCCCCTTCCCCACCAGCTCCCACGTGAACAGCGCTGCGTGCCCGGGGCAAGCTAGACCTGCCTGCAGGACCACATGGGCACCTCTGCGGTCTCCTTCCCCCACACTCTCCGCATCCCTCTGGACCTGAGCGGAGGTATGGGGCCCTCCCTGTCCAGCTCTGGGGAGCAGCCAGGTGTCCCTGTGGGGCTGAGACGCAGCGTCCTGTCGCCGGGCCCCGGGAGCCTGGGCTTCACACAGAGGTGCCTCCTCAGGCCCAGGGGCTGAGACCTCTCCCACCCCCTTCGCAGCGTGAAGTCCCCTGCTGTCTCCCCCCTGGTCCACAGTGGCTGTGGGGCGGCCACACGGCACCGTGGGTGCTGGCAGGCCCGGTCCCAGCAGCCCAGCACCTGGGGTGCGCCGTTCACCTGGCCCCACTCTGCCGGGCCACCGTGTGCCCCCCGGCAGGCCCCAGCCCCCTGCCCAGGCCGAGTCTCGCGGGCGCCTGTGGGGGTCGGCCTCGGCCATGGGCACGACCCAGTGCTGTGGGCTCCAGGGCGTTCTGTGGGACGTGACCGGACCCTCCGGCCACAGTCTCGCCTGACCGCGGCCCAGGTCCTCCCTGGGGAGCGCCAGACCAAGGCCAGAGAGCGCATCGTCCTCTGCTGGCTCCGGACAGGGGCCTTCAGACAACGCCCGCATCCCCACGGGAGCCCCCTCTCTGCGCAACTGTCAGGAACTGTTTTCTGTTCATGTCCATCAAAGTCGTAATAATTCCCATCTCCTCACACGAGCCCCAACAGCTTGATGGGTGTGAGCCGAATTCCCCCGCTCCGACGCGGAGTTATTTATAAACGGCGGGCCCCGTAGATGCGGACGCACTCCCATTTGGAGCACGGCCCAGCTTGCTGTCCGCCCTGAGACACCTGCCGGGCTCACAGCTGCCTCTCGCGTTGCGAGCAAGCTCCTGGCCCCAACATCCACAGTCGGCTCCAAGTTACACAGAAGCCCGACTTCCTGCTCAGCGGATCCCCCCCGAGCTGACCTCCCGCTCGGCCCGGGGGGCCGGGTCTGTGCCTCCAGGCCACCTGCCCCGCAGTGCGGGCCCCACCCCCACCCCCGCTCGCTCCAACCCGGGTGCCCTGCGGCCCGGTCTGACCGGCCAGCACTGCCCCTGCCCCTCTGCACCCCTGCACGCACAGGCTGCTGAGCGCCCCCTTCAAGAGCGTTGGGCGCTGCAGGAGATCACGTGGGCCACCTGGACGTGGTCAGGGCGGCAGTGTCCACGCCAGGACAGACAGGGGCAGACGCCATAAGCCGGGGACCTGCCCGCACACCACGGCCCAGGCCCGAACTGCCCTGGGTAAGGCCCCACGGAGCTACAGGGCTTGGGGTCCACGTGGATGGCATGGGTGCACACGAGGGTGCCCTTGGGAGGCCCGGCTTGTCACAGCCCGCACATTCCAAAGGTCCTGGGGACTGGAGGGATCTGGCGGCTCTCGGAATGGCCTGTGCCTGGACCTCGGGCCAGGCCGGATGGCGCGTGCTAACACGGTCTGCTAAGGCGGTGCCCGTCTGCGTGCCTGGGACTTTGGGCCACGCTGGGCCAGTCCCCAGGGGACTGCAGAATGAGCAAGAGAACTCAGGGGGATGCCGTGTGCCTTCGTGACTGAACCTGTAAAAACCTTGGACGCCCGGGTTCCAGTGAGCTTCCTGCTGCAGGGCTCCGGCCCAGGGGCACCTGGAGGCGGGGGGTCCTCTGCCAGGACCCCGCCCCACGTGCCTTTCCCCCGCTGGTCGAATCTGCACCCTTCCGGTGTAGCAAGGCTGGTTCCGTGAGAGGTGTGAGTCCATCCTGTGAATCATGGAGCCCAGGGACGGTCTTGGGGACACTGACCGCGTGGGAGAGGGTGTGGCCATGACCTCGGGGGAGGAAGGGAGGAGCCCAGGAGGGCCCATCTTGAATGCGGAATCTGAGACGCTCACACCTGAGGAGACAACCAATGTGTTCTAGGAAATAACGGAAATTAGTGACCCAGACAGCGGGGGCCTTGTCTCCATGGTGACCTTTCAATATGAAATATGATGCTTATGTTTTTGACTTAATAAAAATGTAAAAGATAGATTTCTCATCCTATTTATTTCAGTTTTTTTTCTCTTGTTCCCATCCTACCATCCGCCATCTCCTACTTAGAAATGTTTGCGCTGACTACACGCCAGGCGTTGTGCTAAGGGCTGGGTACGGCTGTGCGATAAGCAATCACACACACACACGCACGTCCGTTGACAAGCATGCGGGGTCCAGCTGCACCCACCATGGAGCGGGGGCCCTGCAGCTCGGTCTGGGCATCGAGGGGGCCCCCTGGGGAGGGCATGGAGAGCGTAGTGGGGTGTCTGCATTTGGGTTGGGGAATACGGACTTGGAAGAACCTTGATGTATCCAAGCGGGGGTGCCACGTATGCATGAGGGAAGGTGGGGCACAAAGGGAAGTCCGAGCTGAAGACCCGCGTGTGAGTCGCCTGTGTGTGGACAGGACGTGGTGGCCACCGGGCGTAGAACAGAGGAGGGCTAGAGCCGGCCCTCCAGGAGAGCCTAGCCACGTGCCCGGGAGGACAGGGGGTCCCACGACCCGCCCGAGCCAGGGTGCCACAGACACCAGGGGGAGGGCGGGGGGAGTCGGGTTGGTGGCCAGAGGTCCCAGGTCGGGGGGCCTCCCGTGGGCAGAGAAGGTGGGAGAGGCTGGATGAGCCTGTGGGCACCAGTGTGCTGAGCGCCAAGTAAGACACCGTGGGCCCACGGGGGACACCGCGGATGTTAACTTTTCACAGCTCTGGCCCTTGGGAGCCCAGGATCACGGGGGTGGTGGCCCGGGTGTCGTGAGAACCTCTCACAGGCTGGCACAGCCCCCATCCTGTCGCTCACCAGGTGGGGGTGCGGGAAGGCTCTGGTGTCTTCCTGACTCATCCCGTCGTGCGGCCTGTCGTGAGCTCGCCGGGAAGGCGCACGCGGGAGTCGTGTCTCCACAACCAGCTTTATTCAGTCTTACGGCAAGATCACAGCAGGTTCATGAATCCAAACTCAATGACATTTCACGACAGTTAACTCGGATTCTGCCCCGCCACACAACGCAGAGCACAAGACAGTGACAGGACAAACACGAGGCGAGGGGTGCGAAGTTAATGAGCCACACGCGCAGGCCGTGCGGGCGCGCAGGCCGGGGAGGATCTCCGTTCCCTTACAGATCCCCCGGGGCACAGCCTGCGGCGGCGGCTGCCCTTGCAGCGCGGGGACGGGGGAGGGTCAGCGTGGCGAGAGTCTGGTGGTCAGTTCTGTGCGCCTGAGCGGAGCGGGGTTCCTGACCCCTGGTCCTGCCGGCTGACACCGCTGCCTGATGTGACGACTGTCCTCGCGGCCCAATCGCCTCCCAAAGGACCCACCGCCCAGACCACCACTTGGTTCCTGGTGGGGCGCAGCTGTGGGCCAGAGCCACAGGCGGGGGCGCACGGGCTGCAGGTCTCCTGCAGGAAAGCAGGGCAGTGGCGAGGCAGACAGGCGGCTCGGGCGGAGGAGCGGTTTCACGGCAGCACGGCCGCCCCGGCAAAGGCAGGGACACGAGAGGCGGGTGGGTCCCGGGTGAGAACCCACGTGGACTCAGTCACGGCTGCACCGTCTCCTGCTAACATCGTTCTGGATGTTAAATGTGCCTTGTGCCCGATTTGGCTGAGAACCTAAAGCTGCCCTAAAGGTAGTCTGTTTAAAGGAAAAAAAGATGCACCAATAAGCTTCTGTCGCCTGTACTTTCAGTGTCCAAAAAATGAGTTTATTTCTTCATCCATCAGTGGGTGGACATTTAGGTTTTCTCCAACTTTTGGCTACCGTGAATAATGTTGCTGTAAACACCCACATACAAGCCTGTTGAACAGGTTTTCCCGTCTTGGTATAAACCTAGGAGTGGAATTGCTTGTCATATGCTAACTCTGTGTGATGTTTTGAGGAACTAAGGCAATGGGATTTTAAACTTTAAGACTTTTATTAAAAGCCTTGCTTTATATCCTATTATTTTAAAGCCATCGCATGATGAAGACACAGCAGCATAATCCCGCTGGTTCTGTGAAGAGGTTCAAGTTTTCTAAGTCACTAGCTTCTGATGGTGGCCGGGCGGGGTGCTGTCACTGAGAGAAGCCAGGACAGACTCCGAGGTGTCCAAGGCGCGCAGGGAGGCTGGCTCGGCACAGCATTAATCCCACAGCTGCCGCCGCCACCAGATGGCACACGTGGGCAGCCTGCGGACACACGGAGGACCCGTGGTTATACCTGGTAACGGAGTCAGTGCCGGGGAGCGCAAGAAACAAAGTCCCCACGAAAAGTGCGGGACCCCAGAAGGGTCTGCTCTGGGGCTGGAAGGGCAGGGCAGTTTGGAAAGACAATCAACCTCTCACTACTGTTGGCAAAGGGTTTCTAACCTGGGCCCGAGGATTCACAATCTGCAAGCTCACGGAGGCGTTAACTTGAACCTTAGCTCGGTTAGCAAAACCTTTCTTCACTCATAAAGCAAATGCACTCCATAAACAATTACGGAGCCTGCTGTGTGCTAGGCATTATTCTGGGTGTCGGTATAGCGCAGTTTAGACAAACTACCCCGATGAAACTTATATTGTAGTGGGGGGGGTGGAGAAAGTGTGAAGTGCATAATACATCAGACAGGAACCAGTACCACCGAGGAAGCTACAAATAAGCAAGGGCAGGTCACGATGGGGACGGAGAGTGGCTGCAATTTTTAATAAGTGGTAAGGAAAGGCGACATTGAGCAAAGAACTGCCTGAAGAAAGTGAGGGGGCAAGCCACTGAGTGTCTGTGGGAAGAGCTTTCATGTAGAGAGCGAGTGCAAAGGCCCTGACGCCAGAGGAGGAAGCTAAAGCAGCCCGCGGAGCGGGTTAGCGAGCGGGGGCGGGGGGGATCTGGGTCCTGTCACTAAGGGCCCCCCCACCCCGACTGCAGTGGAGCAATGGGGAGGACTGGCTTAGGATCCAGGGTTTCCTCTGGCTACTGAGTTCAAAACAGACTGGAGGTGAGCAAGGACAGAAGCAGGGAGGACACTTGGGAGGCACCTGCAGAGCCAGGCAAACCCCAGACTAGGGCACAGGACAGGGAGGTGGCAGAAGATGCAACGAGGGTCAGTTGGGCTGTCCTGGGCGCCGCACACAGGGCAGCAGCGTGGGGAGCCAGTGAGGATGAGCCAGGGACTTGGGGCCCAGGCGGGGTTCAGCAGACGTCTTGGGCTCACAGAGTCTAGGTAAGGGGGCAGTGGAGGCACAGGGGAGTGCCTGTGGACACAGACGCAGTGTGTGAACTGCAGTTTGAGTATGGCACGGGGATCCCCAGAAACACCTGCTCGTGTGTGCCTGCAGCGGGGGTGGGGGACACAGGGGACCCTGCTGGGCCCGTCTCCCAGGAGCCCCACGTGGGGCACGTGTGCTGGAGGGAACCGGCTCCGCCCCCGCAGCAGAGGGCCCAGCACTGCCCAGAACAGAGATCCTGCACGCCTCGGGTGGGACGCTCCACAGCCCCTGCCCTGAAGTGCTCAGCGGCTCCAGACTTCGCGAGGCTAGGTAATTGTTTTCCAACAGCTACCTGCAAAGGACCGTCTGGGACACTTGAAAAATGCAGACAGGTGAGCTCCTCCCCTGGATCATCCTGGGGATGGGGAACACCAATCCGGTGTGGGCCTGCATTCCCCTGATGGTGAAGGATGGACCTGCCCAGGGCTCTGCAGTTCCCAACTCTCAGGTTAAGGGCTCGTCTAGCACGCTGCTCTGCTTTTCGGAGGGAAAGAACAGAGGTGGTGGGCCGAATGCTGGACCCCCAACAGAGGTTCGTGTCCTCGCCCTAGAGCCTGTGAAGGCGGCCTTACGTGGAAAAAAAGGTGTTTGCAGATAGAAACGTCACTCTGGGTTCCCCGTGGGGCCCTCATTCCAGTGGACAAGTATCTGCAGAAGAGGAGTGCAGAGGTTCGGCACGGGCAGGAGACGTGGCCACAGCCCAGGAGCGCCGGCAGCCACCAGGAGGGGAAGAAAACAGGTTCCTCCCCAGACGGAGCCGGGTTAGGATGCCTCCTCTGGGCCTCCAGCATGAAGGATGGAGGCTGCTGTGCCCGTCACCCGTCTGGGGTCATGTCACGGCACCCGCAGGAAGCTAACCATACGTGAGATTTTCTTCAAACAGACCCTCCCCCAGCTTGGGCAACCTGTGCAGCATGACTCTCGGGATGGCTCTCCTCTCTCGGGTCTGAGTCTGTATGGCATCCACTTACTGCCCCACCTCAATTCTCCAGATAGCACTGGGTCCAAGCAGAAGCTTCTGGAAACAACACTCACCAGTCCGCAAGCTCATCCCAAATCGGAACACGTGCTTCTGCTCGCAGTCCTGGCTGTCGGCTCACTGTAGCCCCAAGAGGTGTTCAGACCCTGTGTCCCCAGTCGACCCCATGCAGGTTCTCAACTCCACGGTAAGGCTGCCCTTCGCTTTATTCCGGATGGAGGGAGGAAACACAGCCTGTGCTAACCCCGCAGAGCCCACCAGGGAGGCCGGCGGGGGGAGGGGGGCTCCTGACCTAGGCCGCACCACCCGTGTACGGTGAACGATCTTCCGCTGAGTGTTGACTGGATCACACGGCGGGTTGTGAGGTCACGTATACAAGCGAAGGATGCTACTTTCCGAGAAGCGCTCAGAGCTGACTGGGAACCGTCCCTCCACAGACGGAACGGAGAGGCGGGAAGACAAGCTGGGTGACTGTCCTCTGCCCACCTCTGCCGAGGAAACAGCAAAGGCGTCTGCTTACTAAGGCCGGGGTCGGACGGCTGTCATCGGGCTTCTGCATGGTCTCACCACGTGAGACCAGTTTAAAGTGAGATTCTATTGCATGTCCCCTCATATCGATGCTGGGCAGCCCAAGTACCCAGATCATCCTCATTTGACAGACACATGAGCAGAGGCACAAAGTCCTCAGGCTTTAAGAACTCCCGCTCGGGGCGCCTGGGTGGCTCAGTCGTTAAGCGTCTGCCTTCGGCTCAGGTCATGGTCCCAGGGTCCTGGGATCGAGCCCCGCATCGGGCTCCCTGCTCCGCGGGAAGCCTGCTTCTCCCTCTCCCACTCCCCCTGCTTATGTTCCCTCTCTCTCTCTCTCTAATAAATAAATAAATAAATAAAATCTTAAAAAAAAAAAAAAAAACTCCCTCTCAGACTCTTCTGGAAGCAGAGAGCTTTTCATGGCCCACAGCCCTGGAGCCCACAGGAGCCTCCCACCTGCAGCCCATGTGGTCCTCTCAGCTCTCCAAAGCCTTGCACAAGGACTCGTCGAGGCTGCTGAGCCTCGCCGCCACCACAGCACCAGGAGAAGCCTCTGGAAGCCGAGAGAGCTCACTGACACACACTTTCCGTTTGGGGAGCAGAGGCATCCAGGTGAAATCTGCCGTCCTGCGTGGTACATGTGGCTGTGTTATTTCAGACAGGTTATTACACACTTGTAATGCTTTCTGGCCTGGAACAGATAAATTTCAAAGAGCTGACTGTTTTAAGTTTCTGGGTTTAATGTCTTGGCTGCGAGAGATCAGCTAATTATTAGCTTTGGTTAGCTTATTTTAGGCTCCTATTCTAGGCCCCAAGTTTTCTATTTTATTTGCATTATCATATGCTTTTGGCTGTTTATCTTTCTTTAAATTATGAGACAATTTCAGTATGAAATTATGTCAAGCTCACCGCTCCCCGTGAGGAAGTCTCCGGAGCCCTTCCTCGCTCCAAATCCCACGAGCATCCACAGGTCTGCGAGGCCCTGCCTCGGTTCTTCATCGCTGCCAACGGCAGGTCTGTGCCCGGAAGGCCTGTGCGGACCACAGGCTGGGGCTCGAGCGCCAGGGCCGTAGCTGCTTGTGGCTGTGGCGGGCTCCATGGTGCCCGGCTGTGCCGTGCACAGGTGCTCACCACATGCAAGCTGCAGGTGGGGCTGTCATGAGCACCGGGGCAGGACATGGCAACAAGACCACCGAGCAGTGAGGACGCCAGCCAGACTCTATCTGCAGGCGACAGCTTGTGAGAAACACCTGGAATAACCCCCACTTTAACTCAACATTCCGTTTGAGCACAAAATTGTTAGCAGTTAACACAAAGTAGAACAGAACACAGAGAAAGGCAAACAAAGCACAGAAGGAGAGTCTCCCTTTACGTATAATTTTTCTCAACAGCGTCTTGCTAAACCCATGGAGAGCCCTGGGAAGGTGGCGTCCCTCCCGGGACAGCACAGGCCAGGAGGGCGGTCCCAGGTCCGCCTGCTGGAGCATCTCTGTGTGCAGACGGTGGGCATCCTGTCCAGTCTGGTGGGGTCTCAGCAATATTCACAGGCTGTCCTTACGCTGCATTACCTGACGTCACTTACACACCCGTGATAAAACAATCGTTTTAGCAACGAATCACAATGATTTCGGGTGACTCCAACACAATCTTGGGGGAAAAAACATTTAATGCAAATATTTAACCACTGGAACATACAAATAAATAAATAAGCTCAGAATAGCTGAGAAAAAAAAAACCAAGTAAGCGTAATTGCCCATCTCCCTTCAGTCCCAGATAATCCATTTTCAGAATGCTGATAATAAAATACACAAACTAATATGCAGAGAAGATACAGAACATGCAACATAAACCAACCTAAAATAAAAATAAAACCAAGGACAAACCCTAATTATTTTATTTCTGTATATCAAGACTACAAATAGCATTTAAACACTTAATTTATTATTCAAATTATGAAATTATACATTTTGTTTTGATATGGTCATTGTCTTAAAAGTGTCATTCAGTTTCCCCGCATTTAAAAGCATATTGCTAATTCTGGTCAATTCCATAGGACAGCCCACAGCCCAGTGACAGGAAACGCTAGGTGAGGCAGAGGGAGGTCAGAGTGAGAGCCCCCAGGCCCCCGGCATCAGCGAGGGTCACTATGGCTCTCGTGACTGACGCTCTGACGCGCTCTCCGTTTTCAGAGACCGAAATCACCCAGCAACAAGGTAGGTCCTGATAAAGTGCCTTTTTAAGAGAGGGTCACCACCACTCCTCCCCCTGGACACGCGCTGGGGACTGTCCAGGCTTCCTTCAGCGCAGCACCGTGGAGAAGCAGAGGGTGCAGAAGCGTGGCGCACGGCCCAGATATCCGGTAAGAGGGGCGGGCGCAGCCCCGGGGGAGGAGGGCAGCCGGCCTCGAGGCCCCGCCACGGCAGGCGGCCCCAGTGCAAAGCCGCAGCCCTCCACTTTGGTTCAAGTGATTCGAATCGATGCCAGTGTCTGCTCTCTCCAAGTCGCCGCCGATTGCGGGCCATGAGAGCCGCGGGAACCGGACGAGCCCCCCCCCCTCCCGGAAGCTCTGCGGCCACGAGGTGGAGCCAGAAATGGAAGAAGGATGAAGTCTCCCCTCACACACACCCACACACAGGAATACCCAAACCACCATGATGTGGTCAATGGTAAACCGAAACAAGCATGCTAGTCCCGTTCAGGGGAATGGCTTAAAAAGCACAAATAAAGTATTATCATTGTTGTGTATTTTCCAAACCTAACCACTTTGGGAAAAGGCAGCAGGAGAGAAAATGCCTTTAGTTTTAACAATTAGGACTGTAAACAATTCAGCCACATGAGAAGCAGCAGGCCCAGAGAGGACGCGTCTCCATCTCTCAGACCCGGCGTCTCTGCAGACCGAGCAAACGCGCTGCCCCCCCCCAGCCCCCCCCAGCTCAGGAAGGGCTCGAGTCCATCAGCAAAGCCAAAGCTTCATCTTTGGTTAATTTCACTGAGTTGCCACTAGTCTTAAAACTGTGCTCTTCTTGGCAAAGTTACTAAAGTAGCCACATGGCACATAACATTGGTTACTCTAAGTTATTGGAAAAGCAGTGTCCATCTAAGTGAGTGACCATGACTTAACGGACCATCTAGAAAATGGAGGAGGGGGCATGAGGGACGGGGGAGGGGCAGGAGAGCTGCAGGAGTCTGGCCCCAGCGCCCTTGGTGGCGGGGGGAACTGCCCACGGTGCAGCCACAGGCATGGGCAACTCCTCTGCGGAGGGTCAGTCCCCGTCTCGGCTCAGCTCAGCTCAAAGCCGGCAGCACATTCGATAGCGTAGAGAAGCTTACTTCGCAGAAGTGTCTCGTCATAGAACTCGGGGAGCTTCAGCAGATTCATGCAGGTGCTGGCCGTGGGGAGCCGCTCAAGGTCAGAGCCTCCGTTGTGAATGCAGAATGCGGGGTACAGCTCCTAAAAAGAAAGCAGGTGTGCAGGACGTGGCTTTAACAGGCGGCCCTTGAATGGATTTTTTAAAAGCACACAAAACCTGCCTGCTTCAAACAGTAAAACGTTGTTGTCACATTTTCCCAAAAGACATCCGGTTTTTTATGATGCTCCAGACTGAGCTCTGCAGAACACCAAATACTGTGCCCTGCACTTTGTGCATGAGAAAGGACAAGCACAACGTTCACTCACGGGAAACAGAGCCTCTCCAGTGAGCAGGGCCTCCATGGTTTTGTTTTAGTCTTTTAAAAATTTGTTTAAATTCAAGAAGGTACGAGAGGGAAGACCTGAATATATGTCAGAACAGACAGAAGCCACCCGGGGAACAGAGCAGGGTGGAGGGACGGTGACAGAGCTCGAGACAGAAGCCACCGGGGGGGACAGAGCAGGATGGACAGTGACAGAGCTCGCCTTCTCTAAACTCTGAGCCACGTGGATGTCACAACAGGAAAAAAACCCAAATTCACTCAAAAGGGGAGGAAAACAGCAATCTCAAAATATTGAAAGCAAAATGAAACAAAGGAACCTACGCATTGGTGGCTTAATCACACAGGGAGGCGTTATTCTGAGTGTTGTTCTTTTTTTTTTTTTTTAAGATTTTATTTATTTGAGAGAGAGGGCTTGAGTGCGAGCAGGGAGCTGCCCAGGCGCCCCGCCCCGCCCTGCAGTGTTGTTCTAAAACCACCACGGTGCTCCTTACAACTACTATGCATCTATGTGGAATAGTAACAGACTGTGGGACTCCAGAATTCACTAGAAGATGAAGCAAAAGAGCAAATTAAGGGCACCTGGGTGGCTCATTTGTTAAGCGTCTGCCTTCGGCTCCGGTCATGATCCCAGGCTCCTGGGATCGAGCCCCGCATCGGGCTCCCTGCTCAGCGAGAAGCCTGCTTCTCCCTCTCCCACTCTCCCCCTGCTTGTGTTCCCTCTCTCGCTGTGTCTCTCTCTGTCAAATAAATAAATAAAATCTTAAAAAAAAAAGACAGAAAATTGAAAACCTCAACTGTCTCCGTTAAAACAAGATCCAAATATAAAATCAAAGAAATAAAAACCTTGGAAGTATAAATTTGAATTGGAAATGTCAGTTTGAACTTGTGATGTATTTTTCTCTTAGGGAAAAAACCCACCCATTTCCTAACGCTGTCCATGGTTTCCAGGGCCTGGAAACAATAACCACATGTGACAATGAACAGCCTGAGCGCCCAGGTTTGGTTTCTGTAGACCCATTTCTCATGGGAAGGAACTAGGGCTCCTTGGGAAAATACGGGATTCCACATGGAGCCAAGAAATGAACCTGACAAGAGTCACCGTGTGTCACACCAGAAAGCCAGCCACCCCACACTCCCCCTGCCTACAGGTGGGTTAGAAGGCCCACCTGAGGGCAGCCCCCCGCCCACAGATGCACGCTCTGAAGGCGAAAAGGAATACTTGTAATTGACTGAAACACATAAAATGTTAAAGTCCATGCATTCGTGGTGATAGTAAAGCAGCTAAACGTACGGTTGGTTGCCTTAATGAGGTATTAGTTAACCCACTCAGTATTCTGAAAACTGGTAAGTGAACAATGATAATGACTTATTCTATCATTTCTGCACAAAGAGTCCTCAGGGTAACCAAATAACTGATGAGAAAAAATAAAGTTTTTCTTCAGAGGAAATGTCAGCTAAGAAGTGAAGAGATGCTGCAGTTGGGAGTGTGGCTGTTTCACAAGCACACGAAAGAACGGGTCTAGGGTGCGGCCACAAGGGGCCTCTGCAGCAGGCGGACCGAAGCCTCACACCAATCCCGGCCCCTCCGGCCGCCAACTCAGACACCGGGTCTTTGACACTGAAGTGACACGACACGAAGCAGATAACGTTTTATCTATGGAACGTTACTGCCAAAAAAGAAAAATTCAAATCCGGAGTCTGATGATCCTCTAATGACCAGGTTCACAAATGTGCAGAAGAGCGACCCAGCTCCTCCGTGAGTTCAGTGACCAGGCAGAGGATGAGAGGGCGGTGGACGGCGTGGCTCTCGCTCGTCCTGCTTGCCCCAGGAGCGCCGGCAGGACGGAGGGACTAAGCGCTTATGTTTTAGACACTGTTTTCTCAGGCACAGCGCAAACTCTCTCCATCCCAGCCGCCGGCTCCCGGCCCACGAGCAGCAGTGCTCAGGGTCTTAAGTACCTTCCCACAGAGATTCGTGCACAGACAAGAAAATATCTTCTCCCTCCCCACTTTAAAATAGAAAACGTTAGCACACTATGCACACTGTGTGGACCTCGATCATCGTTCACGTGATACTGTCTCTATGATCCTTCTCAATCAATCTGGTTCCCTCCTTTTTTGAGGCTGTACGGTATTCTACTTAGATGCGTGCAGCACCATTTGTCAATGAACAGTTACGTTATTTTACTTATTAATTTTACAAATAACGATGCTATGAATACACACATGCTAAGTCACCTCACCCTTGTGCAGATGTATCTGCAGGCTGACTTGATCAGGCGGGCTGAATGTGTGATCTCTGGAAAGGCCAGCTCTTTGAGAGCCACAAATAACTAGGGACTCTATCTCCCTCTTACAATAAACACCATTAGACACAAGATGTGATTTACATGTTGGAGCCCGATGAAGTGGAGCCGGTCTTCATCCTGAAAGCCTGAATCTGCCAACTCTCAGGCAAGCCTGGATTTAGCTCCCTTGCTACAGGATTTCAGACACCCAGCTAGCGGCTGCACCCCTCACTGTACCAGAAAACGGGGCCCAGGAGAACAAAATGGTGGCCACCAACAGGCACCTGGCTGGTTTCACCTCCGGGTGAGCGCCCCATACACCTGTCACATGCTTCCTCCTCAGAGCTGTGACAAGACACCTGTGCTTCCAACACCAGAGCAAAGGCTCACACTGACACCCGCTAGCAGTTTCTCCAAGGCGCAGTCTGGCCTAGCCGCCCATGAGGCCAGTGTGGCGCAGGTGCCGGGAGCCATAGACACGCACGTCCTCTGACCTCCAGGACTGCCTCCTGAGCAGACACTCAGAGACACAGATCATGGTTTACGCACAAGGATGTGCCTAGCATCAAAAGGAAGGAAGAGTTGTAAACAACTAATAAACTGTAAGTCAATTGTGGTAAATTTGCATGATGGGACATTATGAAGTTTATTAAAAATATTCCAAAGATGTTTTAATATGAGGAAAAATGATCCTGATGTAATGCTGAGTGAAAAAAAGCCTATAAAACTGAGCACATAATTAGCTTAAATTATATTCAAGAACTGTGATCAAAGAATATAAAAAATAATTACCTACTAACCACCCATTGTGGAAACGAGAGAACAAAATTGGAGTGATGTCCCTGCTTGGATGGGGACCCCTGGAGGTGCCTGCACCCTGTCGCCCAGCAGAGCAGGCGCCCAACTGGCCCAAACTGCTTCTCTGCAGGTTTTGTTTCATTTGTATGTTGAATTTAGCATGTATTTTACAATGTGGGCAAAACTGAGGAACAGCATAGCCCACAAAATGCTGACTCAAGACTTACACACTTACTATCAGCCTTTGTATGTTTCTCACTGTTAAATTAAAAACTTCATTTAAACAGTATACGGGGCATATATTATGTACTAAAAGCCACTGTCTTTTTAAAAATTATAGTTCATATGCTATTTTAAGTGTCTCATGAAAGTGTTAGAACAGGAACCAAAAGAGAAAGAGAAAGCACATTAATTACATTTATTATTTCACATTCTGAGTACATGGAGGGCAATTTTTTCAAATGCTTGAATAAACTAAAATGAAAACATCACATTTTGAAACACAAAAGGACCTCTGAAGGCAGAGTCAGCGAGCACAGGGAGAAAGGTGAGTGACTGGCTAAATGGGAAGAGCCTGAAACACATTTTGAATTAAATGCCCCATTTTAGCATTTCTTTCATAATGCTAATTGAATTTCCCACTTGGAGCCTTAAAAGTAAAAAAAATGAAGTTCTTCACTGAAATCTGAGTCAAGGGCACCATTTCGTGCATAACTAAATAGAGCACAATGGGAATTTGCATTAATTCAGAGTGAGAAAAATCATCAATTTGTTATGTGGCCTGATGGCAACTTAACAATTTTCTACAGTGCTTTAATGATTTTTTTTGTCTGTAACAATCACATTCATTGAACATATTAAACTTTAATTAGCTTTAGCAGACGCTATTCTTCTCCAATAATCTGGCACTAAGGAGTTTCATAACTTTTAAATTATGCAAGTTTGCCTTTGCTCTTTACAGGACTTGGACTGAAGGGCACTCTCACCGGGCATGCCGAGCCAACTGGAAAGCACAAATATTAAGGTGATTTTTTTCCACCTTCAGAGCCTAACTTAGGACAACTGCAAAGATATTTGAAAACTCTAAATTAAATTTCATATTTAATGTATTTTAGATCCTTGAAAAAAAACCTAAAATAGGAAGATTATCTCATAGCTCCCCAAAGCATTTTTCATGGTACAATGACAGCTCGGTTATGATTGTGTGGGGTCACCAACAGGGGACAAGAGTATTTGTTCTCACTATGGCTCCATGTGGGATTTTGTTTTATTTATTTGCCAGAGAGAGAGGGAGGGTGCACACAAGCAGGGGCAGCAGCAGGCAGAGGCAGAGGGAGAAGCAAACCCTCTCACCCCCCCCCCCCCACCGAGCAGGGAGCTCGATGTGGGACTGGATCCCAGGATCTGAGATCATGACTGAGCCAAAGGCAGACGCTTAACCGACTGAGCCACCCAGGCGCCCTCCATGTGGGATTTTAAAAGCTAATGTAAACCCCCACTTCTCCTTCCCTCTAAACTTGCAACGCTCCCACAGGCCTTTTAACACAGACTCTTCCACTGGCTGCCAAAATCTCTGGAACCTTCCCCTTCCGCAACACCTCTAATTCTTACTGGCCCTGGACTAAATGAATCAGTAGCTGGCAGAGATCTCTGGGTCCTCCCTCAGTTTTGATGGGAGTAGGTCTTCCAAACTTCCTTTCATGAAACTAGGTCCTTAATTTTTTTTTTTAAGATTTTATTTATTTATTTGAGAGAGAGAATGAAAGAGAGAAAGCACATGAGAGGGGGGAGGGTCAGAGGAGAAGCAGACTCCCCGCTGAGCAGGGAGCCCGATGTGGGACTCGATCCCGGGACTCCAGGGTCATGACCTGAGCCGAAGGCAGTCGCTTAACGACTGAGCCACCCAGGCGCCCGGTCCTTAATTTTCTTACCTCTTAGGTTTGGTGTCATTTTGAAACTGGAAGATTCTAGAAGCCTAGTCTCTCATAATAAAGGTCGCTGATAAAACTACCTAATTGTATTACAATCTTAGTATGTAAGAATTTAACTTATATGACTGTTTCCATGACTAGATGATAAAACTTGGCCCTCAGAAGACCCTCTCCTTGGTCCCACCGGTTTGCGCACTTGCGAGCCTCCCCCGCGTTCTTCCCGCTCTCCAGGCCCCAACACGGCCACATCCCCAGACTTCACGACAAGCCCAAGAGGAACCAAAAAGCACAGACATGTTTCTTTCAGGCTATTGCCTGATTTTCTTTAGATGCACAGAGGCCTGTTTTCATATCTGGTCACATGTGCCAGGGCATAAAACCGTGAAGCTGATCCACCTAGTTCTTTTGGGGTCACCAGGGGGAGGTTATACACCAAACAAGAAACATCAATCTTTCTGAATCACTTTGTCTAGGTATGTTGCTTGTACACAGCAGAGTTTTTTAATCCAGTCTGAACGTTCTTTCCCTTAACAGATGAGTTTATTCTATAGGCACATTCAACCTTCTCTCAATAACGTTCCGTGTCTATTTCATGATTCTTAGTGTTTTCTGTATCTGGTTAATGAAGTGGGTTCTGTTTGTCTTTTTGGGCTTGTTCTCCTCCTCTGATACTTTGGAAGACAGAGAAGTGATTTTGGTTCTAAAGTCATTGAAAATTATCCAGCTTCCAAACTATAGCAGTGTTAATAACGCAGGTCCTGTGAATAATCAAACCACCGCACTCATGCCACCCCCCCCCCCCAACTTCTCCACTTTATGGCTCTAGCTCGGATGGCACTACCGGGATGCTGTATGAAGCTACGGATAGTCAATTTTTTTAAAGATTTTTTTGTTTTTATTTTTAAGTAATCTCTACACCTAACGTGGCCTCGAACTCACAACCCTGAGATCAAGAGTTGCACGCTCCACCACCTGAGCCAGCCAGGCACCCCTACTGATGTCAATTTTTAAAAACAGTTTGATTGAGGGGCTCCTGGGTGGCTCCATGGGTTAAGCATCTGACTCTTGATTTTGGCTCAGGTTGTGATCTCAGGGTTGTGAGATCAAACCCCAAGTCAGCCTTTGTGCTGGGTGTGGAGTCTGCTTGAGATTCTTTTTCTCTCCCCTTCTGCCCCCAACTCCCTCTCTCCCTCTCTAAAAATATATACCAGTAAAAATAAAATAAGTAAAATAAATAAAAATAGCTTGATTGAAGTGCAATTTACATACCAGAAGTTCTTTATTCAATTCTCACTTTTCCATACTTTTAAAATAATTTCAAAGTAAAAATTTAAAGAAAAGAATTACTCCTATATAACTCATTGATAGAAGTTATGGGAAAGTACACGCCTTCTCTAAGTTTCACCTGCACAAGCAATATTCAATGCTTATCTAACTTGATATTCTTCTATATTATATACACCATTGTGTATTTTAAACTATTAATATTGCTTTATTTTAACTGACTAACAATGAATAAGGGAACCTCTAACTGTCCCCTAACCAATTTTAATTGCTAAAAATATTAGGCTGAATTAATGAGGTAATAATTAATGATCAGAAATGATAAGTAACATGAAAAAGTAACAGTTAGCAACAGGGAAAAATATCCCACTGATCCTTGAATAATACTGGTTTGAACTGCATGAATCCACTTACATGCAGATTTTTCTGATAAATACAAATCAGTACTAGACAGGTATTTTCTCTTAGGATTTCAACATTTCCTTTCCTCTAGCTTACTTTATTGTAAGAATACAGTGTAGAAGACCTGTTACTCGACTGCTTATGTTATTGGTAAGACTTCCCATCAAGAGCAGGCTGTAGTAGTTCAGTTTTTGAAGAGTCAAAAGTTATCTGTGGAGGGGCGCCTGGGTGGCTCAGTCGTTAAGCGTCTGCCTTCAGCTCGGGTCATGGTCCCAGGGTGCTGGGATCAAGTCCCACATCGGGCTCCCTGCTCGGCGGGAAGCCTGCTTCTCCCTCTCCCACTCCCCTTGCTTGTGTTCCCTCTCTCGCTATCTCTGTCAAATAAATAAATAAAATCTTAAAAAAAATAACAAAATTAAAAAAAAAACAAATGAAATAAATTTCAATAATACATTAAAAAAAAAAGTTATCTGTGGATTTTCTGCTGCTTGGGGTGGGGTGGTCAGCGCCCCTAACCCCATGTTGTTCAAAGGTCAACTGCACTTTTGCTCCTACATTATTCTTCCCAAATACACTACGTCCCCATTTTTAGCTTGTGTTTTCTTCAGTTCAGTAGTAAAACTGAGGAGATGGCACTTTACATCCCCCGAGCCCAGCCCAGGGCCCCCCAGCCAGCAGGCCCTGCTCACAGGCCGTCACGATCACAACCACCGCATCAGCAGGTAACCCGGGGGCCAGCACCATGAAGTACACATCATAACCAATACATAATTGATCTGGCTGAAACAGTTAACGTAGCTAAAAATATAGAGAAACCTGGTGTTATAAACGCTCTACACCGGAAATGTTACTCCCCTGAGACCTGTGGATAATGCACTACATCATTTAATCCCACTTGATATCCTGCTGCCTTTCCTGCTTACAAGTTGGTTTTTAAAGCAAATGACACAGAAGCTGTGTACCTTAAACCCCAAGAGAGGGGGTCGGGAGCAGCTTGTTACGAACTTGAGCAGCTTGCGCTTTTCTTCATCAGTGAATCCTTCCACAACTCTCCAAAAGACTTTGATTACAGGATGGTCGGCGGAATAGCCTCCTATGATAACAGGAACAAATGTTTCATCACAAACCAGGTAACTGTAAAGCGGTATTCTCCAAAGAACACCAAAGCAACCAACTGGTGAGAGTGATTCCTTATTCCACCTGCCAGTGACAGATGCCAGCTCATGGCTGAGAGCCAACTCTAGAGACACTTTTTTTTTTAAAGATTTTATTTATTTATTTGACAGAGAGAGACACAGCGAGAGAGGGAACACAAGCAGGGGGAGGGGGAGAGGGAGAAGCAGGCTTCCCGCCAAGCAGGGAGCCCGATGCGGGGCTTGATCCCAGGACCCTGGGACCATGACCCGAGCTGAAAGCTTAATGACTGAGCCACCCAGGAGCCCCGAGACACCTTTCTTTTTTTAAGTAGGCTCCATGCCCAACATGGGGCTTCAGCTCACGACCCTGACTCCCAACCGACCAGGCAGGTGCCCCGAGACATGGCGTTCATTCTGCTCTTGGGAGAAGGTGGACGGGAACCGCTCAGGATCCAAACACCGAACGCCAGAATGAGGATGAGCCCCGGCAGCCAGTGATGCTGCAAAAGGGTCTGAGTTTTAAGAACTCTGCTGGGAGTTAAAAACCAATCTCTGTTGAGTAGCAGACCCTAAATAACAAAGGATTTATATGAAGGCCACATATCTGAAAACAGCACACTTTGGGGTTTTTTTTCTAATAGAGCTAGTTATTTTGCCAACATGACCCTAGTGTCTAAATTCGTTTTATCACCTGTCCCTGTAACAGTAAGGCACAGGCCATGGCTAACAACCACCCAGCACACGATGAGACCACTATTCTCAAGTGTAATATCTGCTACTTATAGCTTTTAATCTAGTTAAGTGCTTCCTAAAGCTGAAATAATTGCTATATATTGTTCCCTCATTGTTAATATACTACAGAAATAACATCGATAAAATATCTTAAGTGCATTAATTGGCACCAAAATGAATATGATAATATTTTAAAACCTATTTACTGGAATAGCTAAGATCATTAAAGGTACAAGCTTTCAGTGCAGATAGGGTAATGCAAACAACCCAAGACAACTTCTTGGCAAAGGAAAGGTTGGATTGATTTCATTTTTTATTTTTTTTTTATTTATTTTTTTTGGCATCTTTATTTTATTTTTAAATAATTTTTTATGTTAATCACCATACATTTCATCATTAGTTCTTGATGTAGGGTTCCATGATTCATTGTTTGTGCGTAACACCCAGTGCTCCACGCAGAACGTGCCCTCTTTAATACCCATCACCAGGCTAGCCCATCCCTCCACCCCCCTCCCCTCGAGAACCCTCAGTTTGTTTTTCAGAGTCCATCGTCTCTCATGGTTCGTCTCCCCCTCCGACTTTCTCCCCTTCATTCTTCTCCTCCTGCTATCTTCTTCTTCTTTTTTTTTCTTAACATATATTGCATTATTTGTTTCAGAGGTACAGGTCTGTGATTCAAGAGTCTTGCACAGTTCACAGCGCTCACCGTAGCACATACCCTCCCCAATGTCTATCACCCAGCCACCCCATCCCTCCCACTCCCCACCACTCCAGCAACCCTCAGTTTGTTTCCTGAGATTAAGAATTCCTCATATCAGTGAGATCATAGGATACATGTCTTTCTCTGATTGACTTATTTCACTCAGCATAACACCCTCCAGTTCCATCCACGTCGTTGCAAATGGCAAGATCTCATTCCTTTTGATGGCTGCATAATATTCCATTGTGCATATATACCACATCTTCTTTATCCATTCATCTGTCGATGGACGTCTTGGCTCTTTCCACAGTTTGGCTATTGTGGACATTGCTGCTATAAACATTGGGGTGCACGTACCCCTTCGGATCCCTACATTTGTATCTTTGTGGTAAATGGATTGATTTCATTTTTTTAAACTTATGACTTGATAGTGGGGACAGAATGACCTTGGGTATTATCTGCCTTTACATAAACATTAGAGTTCAAACTTACAGCAATAAAAAGTAATGACAGAAAGGGGAGATACACGCTTATGTTTATGTATATATAAACACATGCATATTTATATATATATATGTAAATAATGTTAGCAAATTTAGAGTTCTGCAAACACGGCTGCAATCCCCTGTGGAACACCCCCACTTCCTCAAAGTCCATGTTCCCCGCAGACACCCGAGTCTGCAGGTGCACTCTCAGAGACGGCTCGTCCACGTGGGGGAACACGCCCACAACGCTCTGCCCACATGGCACTCC
Source organism: Callorhinus ursinus (assembly GCF_003265705.2). Lineage (NCBI taxonomy): Eukaryota > Metazoa > Chordata > Mammalia > Carnivora > Otariidae > Callorhinus > Callorhinus ursinus. Next base: position 253,585 of record NW_027397161.1, on the reverse strand, counting down.
AGCTCCAAAACCTTGTCAGAGTGACCTCACAGGAAAGCTCGGGGAAACAGCACTCCACAGGACAGAGGAGTCTGCACAGGGATCTTTCTTCAAATTGTGGTAAAATACAGAACATAAATTTCACCATTTAAACCTTTTCCCTTTTTTTAAGATTTTATTTATTTATTTGAGAGAGAGTGAGAGACAGAGTACAAGAGCGGAGGGGGAGGGGCAGAGGGAGAAGCAGACTCTCTGCTGGACTCAATCCCAGGACCCTGGGATCATGACCTGAGCCGAAGGCAGACGTTTAACGACTAAGCCACCCAGGCGCCCATAAACCTTTTTTTTTAAAGACTTACTTATTTGAGAGAGCAAGTGAGCAAGCGCGGCGTGGCGGTGGGGGGGTAGAGGAGAGAATCTCAAGCCACCACTGCTTTTTCCTACAAAATGTCATCACCCGAGACAGAAATGCTAACTATTAGGCAATTAAGTCCCTACCCATTGCCCCTCCCCCAGCCCCGGTGACCTCTAACAGGTCTCTAATTCTTCAGGCTCTAAGAATTTGCCCATTCCAGGTATTTCATATAAGTCGAATCATAACATAGGTCCTTTGTGTCTGGCTTATTTCACTCAGCATAATGTTTCTGAGATGCATCCATGTTGTAGCATGTATCAGAACTTCATTCCTGTTTAAGACTTAATAGCATTCCACTGTGTGTGTAGAGACCACATCTGATCCATCCATCCACAGAAGGACATTCGGTTGTCCCCACCTCTGGGCTCCTGTGAATAATGCTGTGTGAATACGTGTGTGCAAGTATGTGTTTCAGTCCCTGCTTCCAATGCCTTTGGGTATATGCACTTCAGAGTAGAACTGCTGGCTCAAACGGTAAGTCTATGTTCAGCTTCCTGCGGGGTCGAACCATTTTTCCATAGTGGCTACTTCACATGCCAGCAACCAACAAGGGTTCCGATGTTTCCACATCCTTGCCAACACTTGTTACTCTCTATATGGTGCCTGTGTGCAGTCGTCTTCATGGACGGGTGAACTAGTTTCACTGTTCTGGTTTGCATCTCCCTAATGATTAGTCATGTTGCACATCTGTGTGAGATCACCAGCTGTTTGTATATCTTCTTTGGAGAAATGTCTATTCATGCCTTCTGCCATTTTTGAATTGGCTTGTCTTCTTGTTGTTGAGTTGTAAGAATTCTTTATTTATTCTGAATACATATATATGATTTTCAAATATTCTCCCCTTCTCTAGGTTGGTGTTTTTACTTTCTTGATAATGTCTTTTGATGTACAAAGTTTATAATTTTGATGAAGCCCAATTTGTATTTATTTATTTTTTTGCTCATGTTTTTGGCATATGTAGGAATCCAATGTCAAATCCAAGATCATAAAGACTTACCTGTTTTCTCCTAAGAGTTTTATGCTTTTAGCTCCTACACTAAGGTTGTTGACACATTTGGGGTTCATTTCTGTATATGGTGTGAGGTAGGAGTACAGCAACTTTTTAAATCATGGTAAACTTTTCCGAAGAGGCTCTACCATTTCACATTCAGTCAAGAGGGTTCCAATTTCTCCATGCAGTCACTAACATCTGGTACTATCTTCTTGATTACAGTCTTTCTAGTGGGTACGTAGTAATCTCTCATTAGAATCTGATTTCGTGTCAAACAACTGTTCCTGTGCTTGTTTGTTTACTGGCCATTTATATACATCTTCTCAGGTCAAACATTTTTTTGGCCATATTCTTAAATTCAATTGCTTGTCTTACTAAGTTGTAAGCGTTCTTCGTATATATATTATATATATATTACCTGAATGTAGTTTCTCCCAATCTGTGGCTTGTCTTTTCATTTTCTTAATAGTATCTTCTGAAGCACAAAAGCTTTAATTTTGAGGTAGTCCAACTTTTTATTGATTTTTTTCTGGCCCGTGCTCTTGGTGTACAACCAAAAACTCCGTCTAATCCAAAAGCCATGCAGATTTTCTCCTTTATGTTCTTTTAGAGGTTTCATAGGTTTGGCTTTTACCAACAGGCCTCTGATCCTATTGAGCTAATTTTTGCATATGGGGTGTGAGGTAAAGGTCTAAGCTCATTGTTTTTCCATATGAATGTTGTCCCAGCACTACTGTATTGTCAAGTGAATGGTCAACTGACTGTAAATGTCAGGATTTGTTTCTGAACTCCTGATTATGTCCCATCAATCAATATGCCAATCCTTGTGCCAATACCACAATGTCTTGACTACTGCAGCTTTACAGGAGGTTTTAAATCAGAGTATAACTCCTATAACTGTTCTTCTACAAGACTGTTTCGGCTATTTTAGGTCCTTTACATTTCCCAATGAGTTTTAAAATCAACCTGTTTTTACAAACAGGGATTTTGCTGGGATTTTGGTTGGGGTTGCACTGAATCTGCAGATTAACTTGAAGAGAATGACACCTTGACGATACGGAGTCTCTGACCCATGACGACGGGCTGTCTCTCCATTTCCTCTCAGTGCTGTCGTGCAGTTTGCAGTGGACAGGTCTTGCATGTACCCTTACTTTGCTGCATTTGTACTTTATTTTTTTTGCTGTTACTCTGAATGGAGCTGTTTAAGTAATTCCATTCTTGGATTGTACATAAAAACAAAATTGGTTTGTGTATACCTGATTTGTGCTGAAATGGTTTTTTTAGTTCTCATTTTGTTTTTTGTCAAGCTATCTATGAAGAAAGACAGTCTTAGTTCCTTTTTGGGGGGTAGAAGGGCAGAGGGAGAGGACAGGGAGAGAGAATCTTAAGTAGGCTCTACACCCAGCTTGGAGCCTGACATGGGGCTTGAACTTCTAACCCTGAGATCATGACCTGAGCGGAAACCAAGAGTCAGAGACGCTTAACCGACTAAGCCTCCCAGGTGCCCACAGTTTTACTTCTTTCACTTTTCTTTTCCAACCTGGATGTTTTTCTCCTTCCTTTCCTCCCTCCCACCTTACTGTACTAGCTAGAAACCCTGGTCAAGCGCCTCTGACTTAGGAAGGTAGCATTCAACCTTTCATCACTGTGTGTGGGCTGCTATGAAGTGCTGTGTATGTCCTGTATCAGCATGAGCGAGTTCCCTTCTGTTCCTAGTTCCCTGAGGGTCTCCTATCCTGAACAGGTAGCAGATGCTTGAATGCACTTGCTTTTTTCTTTCTCTTCTGCATTTACTGAGATGACTATATGGGTTTTGTTCTTTATACTGCCAATACTGCATATTACATTAATACATTTTCAGATGTCAAATCAACCTTGCATTCATGGTATAAATGCTACTTAGCTGCTGGATTCGGTCTGCTAGTATTTCAAGGATTTTTGCATCTATGTTCCTGAGGGATATTAATCTATTATTTTCTTGTGTTACTTTTGTTTCCTTTTGATACTAGGCTAATGGTGATCTTTGAGGAGAGAAATCCTGTCCTTACTCAGCTGTAGCTGGAACTCCCATACAGGGTATGTTTTTAAGGCTTAAATATTGTTCTGAGAGAAATATTCACTTCATAATATTTAGAAAAGAGAGAAGGACAATGAAGAAAAGTCACCTGTAAATTCGTTAAGAGATCAAGAGTTACACGCTCCACCAAGGGAGCCAGCCAGGTGCCCCGACACTGAAATGTTTTTGTTTTTGTTTTTCTAAAGTTTTCTTGGTTTTGAAAAGTGATTTATGCAGTGTATAATAGATAATAAAGAAAGGGAAATAATACCTTACAGAAGCAAAGGTGCCTCATCATCCCATGACCACCTAACACTCTTGCTTAGATCTTACGGAAGCCCATCTTCAAAGATGTGCTATCACATGCACACACTGCTTCATCATCGCATTTACTTAAGGATATATTTTAAATTTTCTAAGATATATTTTATACATACAAAATATAAAAAATGTTTTATATATATATATTTTAAAGATTTTATTTATTTATTTGACAGACAGAGACACAGTGAGAGAGGGAACACAAGCAGGGGAAGTGGGAGAGGGAGAAGCAGGCTTCCCGCGGAGCAGGGAGCCCGATGTGGGGCTCGATCCCAGGACCCCGGGACCATGACCAGAGCCGAAGGCAGATGCTTAATGACTGAGCCCCCCAGGGGCCCCTATGTTTTTTTAAAAAGCAATCTCTATCCCCAAGGTGGGGCTCGAATGCATGACCCTGAGATCAGGAGTCACGTGTTCTTCCAACTGAGCCAGCCAGCTGTGCTGGTATATAAAATACTTTAGGGGCGCCTGGGTGGCTCAGTCAGTTAAGCGCCCGACTCTTGGTTTCGGCCTGGGTCATGATCATGGGGGTCCTTTGAGCCCTGCGCTGAGCCTCACGTTGGGCTTCGCGCTCAGCGCAGAGTCTGCTTGGCCCCCTCTGTCTGCTCCTCCCCAAATCGTGCTCTCATGCTCTCTCTCAAATACATACATACATACATACATACATATCTTTGGGAGAAAATAATAAAAAAATAGTTTAAAAATGTCCGTGTGCACAATAAAAATAAGAATCGATGGCTCACAACTGCAGATTTTTATAAAATGTAAGATTTGGACAGTTTCCTACAGATGAGAAAAAAGACTGAAAGTGTGGAATCAGCCTCAAGCAAGCTCAAGAATGTATGCCATTTCCCAAACACTAACACTGCGCGCTACACCGTCCCTGAGTCCTACTCACCCTACTCTCACCCCTGAAGTCTTCCCACCCTTTAACAAGCAATTCAACTTCTGGGCTTCTCTCATTAAAAAATGAAAAAGACTTTATACCTAGAAATATACACACAATTGTTTATTACAGTGGAAGGTTAAATGAATCATATATATCTATTTAACCTCAAAAATTAATTGCAAGAGTAACAGCTTGAAAAAATATATATATTTATTTTTTAAGGAGACAGAAGTTTACTGAATACACCTCAAGGGCAGACAAGACAGCAGGAGAGGCTGTATGCTGGAAATAGTTTATTTTTTATTTCTGTGCTAAACAGAATGTATACTATAAATTACTAGAATAGACTATGAAAATTCACTAAAATTACAGTAATTGTTTTAAGGATGATTTTGTTTTCTCTTTTCACTGTTCCTAAGTATATATGAGGTTAACTTAAAAAAAACTTACAAATGCCCAAAAGATACACCAATTCTACCTCTGAACAATCTTATTATTTCTCTGATGACTAATGCTGTTGAGCACCTTTCTATGTGTTTATTGGCCATTTATATATCTTCTTTATGGTTTTTCATTTTCTTTTTTTTTTAAAGATTTTATTTATTTATTTATTTGAGAGAGCGAGAATGAGAAAGAGAGAGAGAGCACATGAGAGGGGGGAAGGGTCAGAGGGAGAAGCAGACTCCCCGCTGAGCAGGGAGCCCGATGTGGGACTCGATCCCGGGACTCCAGGATCATGACCTGAGCTGAAGGCAGTCGCTTAACCGACTGAGCCATCCAGGCGCCCCTAGTTTTTCATTTTCTTGAAGAGCAGAAACTTTTAAGTTTAATTTCATAAAAATGAGGTCCAGTTTTTTTGTTTATTCTTTTTAATTGTTAGTGGGTTTTTTTTTTTGTTTGTTTTTTGGGGTTCTTTTTTTGGCTAGTACGATTTTAAAAGCAAAAGACTGGAAGCAATCCAATGCATTAGTAGAGAGTTAAGAAGACATGAAGAGAAAACCACAAGACGCAGAATCGTGTGTAAAGATAAGGAAAGTAAGAATTAACTTTGTATTTGTGTGTAAATATATAAAGAACCAAGAAGAGTGTCTACTTGTGGTCGGAGAGGCAGAGGCAGAACGGGACAGTTGGGGGTTTCACTGTGTCCCTCATCCCACTTGCTGGGCTCTAAACCATGTGGATGAATTACCAAACAGAAAGTATATGAAAAATTAGTTTGGAAATATCATCTATAACATTTTCAGGATTAATAACTAGTAGTGTAGTAGTGACAACATACCTGAATAGTTTGTAAAGGATTTTAGGTCCTCTAGACTTATGGGAACTTGTGCACCAGAAATTAATACCTGAAAAAGAAGTTCGATTCATAAATTTGAGGTAGATTTTAAGACAGCTTTTTCGTGTCACGTGACAGCTGTGACCCCAAGCACCGGAGAGAAGTGTACCTGGATCTCCTGCTGATCAAACATTCGCAGCCATTCCAGGTTCACCACGTTGGCCAGGCCCTGTCTGAAGGCCAGACAGTGCTGACGGATCTGCCTGTTCAGCCTGTAGTCAGCGACAAGGTGGATATATGCAATCCTGTTGGCACTGGTGACAGGGATGTCTTTCCCACCAAATTTTAGTTCGACCACCTGTAAATATTAAAATAAGGGTCTGGAAATTCTAAGTATGACTAGAGTAAAACGAAAGCAAGAAACACTGACTTCAAAGAACCTTGACGCACTGATTTGTACATGAGAATCTAAGTAAAAAGCCACGTAGCTGGTACGCACACCAGTCTCTGCTGGCACAGGACGCACCTCTGATGGCATTCTCCAAAGCCGGGCATCTTATTCTGTCTTTAAGATTGTTAGCCACCAATGCTTTCTCCAAAGCACTAAGGAGTGATGCAGCAATGTAATCGTGACAACTTTGTCTTAAAAAATTAGGAATCTAGGGCGCCTGGGTGGCTCAGTTGTTTGGGCATCCGACTCTTGATTTTGGATCAGGTCATGATCTCAGGGTCATGAGATCAAGCCCCGCATCGGACTCCGTGCTTAGTGGGGAGCCTGCTTGAGATTCTCTCTTCCTCTGCCCACCCCCCCCACACACAGGTGCACACTTTCTCTAAAATAAATAATTAAAAGTTAAAATAAATTATGAATCACAAGGAGCAAAGATATGAACCAAAAATGAACACATGTCCAAAGGGATTCATTCTGGAGAAAATACAGCCTAAGGAATAAAGGTCTCCATCATGTTGTTACCACTATGAAATACTTTATTCTTTCATTATTTTTAAAGATTTTATGTTTAAGCGATCTCTACACCCACCGTGGGGCTTGAACCTGCGTCCCCGAGATCCGGAATCACACGGTCCACGGACTGAGCTGGGCGGGTGCCCCTGAAGTGCTTTAAATAGGACTCAGAGGGACAGCGGTCCATTAGAGATGACTGACCGTCATTCAGATGACTGAATCTCAGAGGACAACCTTCTGTCCTTAGGTAACCATGCTCGCACAGCCTGTTGGTCTAGCACAGAGCTGGCGAGTGGTGCCGGCAGCGCCGAAGCATTACGGGAAGCCCTCGGCGGGAGCTGGGGCCACACACTGGCTCTCCCCACTCACTGGAACGCCGACGCCCGCAACTCACCTTGCCCCGTGGACTGCTTTTGTCATTAATAAGATGGTGATACTTCTGCTTTGTCTACCTTAGAACTGTGGTTCTGTAAACTCATATAAACCAAAGGTGATTCACAAAACAGCACAGGCAATTATAAACATATCAGCCTCATTTACAAGAATGTACTTTTTAAAATCTGTTTACTCTTCTCAGATGCATTTGGATGAGGCCGTCTGTGCTGAGGATAAAGAACCAGAAAACAAATCCACAATAAGTGAACAAGCCATTCCAGAATGACCAGTGGGTGGCAAACCTCTGGGGGTGACTGCAGGCTACGGAAACCGTCAAAACGTCCCCCTTGTGGTTCTGTCATAATGAAGACAACACCTCCCCCTCTGGACAATGGCATTTCAGCCCGCTTTTTTTTTTTTACCACTTTAGAGAAAGGCCATTTTACAATCTGCTGAAGAGCTATATGGGAATCATCGTACACACAGTGGTTACATGGCCATCTCACGCTACAGACGTTACAAAGCTTTATTAGATCTGCTTCTTTCCACAGTACACATTCTAGATGACGCCTCCCTTCTCACTAATTCTTGTGCTCCATGCTGGAACCAGAGGCCTAGGAAAAGCTCTGCACCCACATCTCCTTGCTTGTCTCTGCTCTGGGGAGAGGCCGCAATGCCTCCCGTGCTCGCTGTCCGCTGACGGGCCATCTGTCACCTAAGCCTCGCGCTCGCGGCTCTGTTTTAATGTACAAACTACCACTCCTCACCTTAAGTGGATTAACAACAGGTAATAAATGAGCATGTACTGAGTGATTCGAAGACAAAGGACCCGGGAAACGATCAGGTAAAGGACTTCCAAAGCCCCAGTTACCCTGCCCGATCAGATGGCGATGCCATTTCCAGTGACTGCACAGGGACTGCGCCTCGGTCATCTAAACTCCTCTCTAGGCTACACCAAAACAACTATCTGTGTCTAAAATCACATCAAATCTGTCCCTATTGGGGCATACTGACATCCCTAAGTTTTGGGGGCATATTGACATCTCTAAGTATGGAACTAGAGCAGTTTTTTTTTTTTTTAAGATTTTATTTATTTGAGAGAGAGAGAATGAGAGAGAGAGAGAGCACGAGAGGGAAGAGGGTCAGAGGGAGAAGCAGACTCCCCGCTGAGCAGGGAGCCCGATGTGGGACTCGATCCCGGGACTCCAGGATCATGACCTGAGCCGAAGGCGGTCGCTTAACCGACTGAGCCACCCAGGCACCCGGAACTAGAGCAGTTCTTATATGAAGAGCTCTCCTCCCTGACAGTCCTGAGTCCACCTGCAGAAGGCTCGGGGCCTCAGGTGCTCACTACCCGTGCGAACTCACTTCATCCCTGGAGCCACGTCCATGCCCCCCAAAGGTAGGGAAGTGCTACTGTGACCTGCCCCGGGTCACACAGCACAGCAGCAAGCCCGGACTTTCACAAGGACTCGTGACTCACGTTCATGCTTCGTACGTAACGATGATCACTCACGGGACCATCTTAAACCCTGAGCACTTTCCTCAGCAAAGATATATGTACAAATTCATGGTCTAAAATTTCACCTTTGTTTTTAGGCAGGCTAACAGCCATATTGATTTTACCAAAGAAAACAAGTTGGGGAGGAACACTAGTATTTTAAAAGGGGAAACTGATTAACGTAACCTACCAACATAATGAAGTATTTGCATATTAGAAATCTTTAAATCATAGTATTTTATAAACTTAAACCTGTATAGAGGACGTTTTTCGATCTCTCTCTGTAGAAATCCGTAAGACCTCCCCCACAAATTGGCTGCTTTACTAGTGACTTTCTCAATTTTTCCTGTTGGACTCTTTAGTGTAATTATTCCTCTGCATTGTCATCCATAATCTCTTTATTCAGTGGGAATTTCTATGAATAATTGGAACATTGTAACTTCACACTTTTGCTTTTAATAGATTCCAATATTACCAGTGGTGCTTTAATGGAACTCTTACATATGCGACATTTCACTATCACCATCTATTTTAGGAGGAAAAATGGGAAATACTCCCATTAGCAAAGGCCGTGGACAGGTCATTATAAAACTGACTGCCCTGGCGCTTTTATTTCATTTTTTAAATCATGCCACCAGGTGGAGGGAGACAGCAGGGCGAGCGGCATCACTGTGTGTTCAGTGTCCTCACGCCAGGGACAAACCTCCTCTTTCACAAAAATCTGACTTCTGCATGCTGAAACTTCAGCTCTATAAAATGGAAGAGGTGCAAACAAAAGCAACTAAATAAGCTGCAAGCAAACAGGATGGTTCCGTCCTCCTCACTCTTACCTTTTCTCGCGGCATTGAGGTCAGTTCTCAACAACGCCTGGAGGTGTCCAAGACAGGGAAGCAGGAGACCCAAGGTGTATCATTTCCTATATTCCCACTTAGGGTTTAATCCACACCTATTTCTTCAATAGCTAATTTTTTCTGTATTTTTTTTTTAAGATTTTACTTATTTATCTGAGAGAGCGAGAGTACGTGCACACGCACAGTGGGGGTTGGGGGGGCAGAGGGAGAAGAGAGGACAATCCCAAGCAGACTGCCCGCTGAGTGCAGAGCCCCTACGTGGGGCTCGATCTCACAACCCCAAGATCATGACCTGAGCCAAAACCAAGAGTCGGACACTTAACTGACTGAGCCACCTAGGCACCCCATTAAATACGTATTTTTTTTTTTTAAGATTTTATTTATCTGATAGAGAGAGACACAGCCAGAGAGGGAACACAAGCAGGGGGAGTGGGAGAGGGAGAAGCAGGCTTCCCGCGGAGCAGGGAGCCCGATGTGGGGCTCGATCCCAGGACTCTGGGATCATGACCTGAGCCGAAGGCAGACGCTTAATGACTGAGCCACCCAGGCGCCCCAACAGGCAGCTTTTTAAGGGCCAAGAAATAGACTAAAATTCAAACACCACAAAGACAGACATTTAAAAATACCCAGAGAGTTTAGAACTAGGGTGTATAAGTCTGTGTGTGCTTCTTAGTTTCTGAAAACATCGCTGGTATGGGGGCCATGCAACAGTTCTGCAGTCCAGGGAGGAAGCCAACACAAAGGTCTTACATCTCGGAATGTATGCTAATGTAGACAAAAAAGTACGCCGAATGCCACCCCCCGCCCCGACCGCCTATTTTAGCAAGTTCCACCTCATGGCCAATCTAGCTCATCTCTACCTCCACCCACTGCCCCTGCTCTCATCATACTGGAGTAAATCCCAGATGTTATCAATTCTTCCACAGTTCAGTATGTTGTACAAGAACGTTCATAGCATATTCTTCATAACAGCTGAAAAGTGGAAATAACCCAAATGTCCATCAGCTGAGAAAGAAACTGTGGCATCTCCATATAGTGGGGCACTGCTCAGCCAGGTAAAGGGATGGAGTACTGGCTCCTAAAACAAGGGAATGAAGCCGGCCGCAGAAGGCCCTGGGCTGTAAGATTCCAGTTAGGGACTGCGTCCAGGGCAGACGGACGCGCAGACAGCACGTAGATCGTGCTCACCTACGCTGGGTGGGAGGGACCCGCTAATGTGCACACAGTTTCTTTGGGGAGACAAAACCATCCCGGATGGAGATGTGGGTGAGGGCTGCCCATTCTGGGAATGTGCTGACCTGTGCCATCCTCTCAAGTGTGCATTTTACCATATGCAAATTATAGCCCAATAATGCTGTCATTTAAAAAATCAGTTTCAATCTCTAACATGTAGGGTTTATTTATTTTTTGTAAAAGGATAAAGGCAGCAAGACCAACCAGACTGATAATGGAGGCCAACAATCGGTGTCCAAGCACCCGAGGTCCACCGAGACTGGGCAGGGAAGAGAGGGGGCACAGGGACCCTCAGGGCTCCAGTCGGGAAGGTGCTAACCGCCACTCCCTGGGACGGAGAGCCAGACAAGCAGCCGCCCCAGGAAGAGAACCCCAGAGCACATCTGTCACAAAGGACTGGGGCCAGGGCATGTGCGTCTCCAGACACCCCCACTCCCCAAGTCTAACCCTCAGCGCACTGGAAAGGCACTGAAGCATTTCCACACAGAAGGAAACCCTCCCCGTCATGTGGGAAGAGAAGCTGGCATCAGTACCACACCGGCCAAGGGCCTCCTCACCTGTGCCTCTCCCAGGTCGTTGTTCACCACAGTGAAGTTCAGCCCAAGTTCCTCCACGTCGCCTTCGTAGCTTTTGAGAAAAAGCAGATTCTTATACACTTCGGGATCTAACGAGGCAAGATGATGGATGTCCACGTCTGCACTGGTTCCAAGCAATTTGGACAGGAAGAAGCCAGCAAAGGGCAATTCTACCAGCATATTTTCATAGAGAGCCTTCAAATGAGACCAAGGAGCAATGATTAGCATTTCAGAGGAATTCTTTTTTCATACTGCCTACGAATAAAAAAGTCCAACTTGAGATTTAACAGAATCCTGACAGCAGATACTTCCTCTTCATAATAATGATGATGGTGGAAGCTAATATTTGGTGAGCACTTACCCTGTGCTAGGCCAGGTTAACCATTCAATGCATGCGTTCAGTGTGTCGCAAATTCTGGAGCAGACTATCAGCACGTTTTAGGGCTGCCTCATAGAATGTGCATACCGATGGGGATGTTCAAGAGCCCCATCTTTTGTGCTGCAACAGAGGTGGGCATGTGTTTTCGGTAAAGGGGTCTGCAGGTGTGTGAGCCCCCGAGAGCTGCTGTAACAAAGCAGCACACGTCGGGGGCTCAGAACAACCGAGACCTGGCGCCTCAGGGTTCTGCAGGCCAGAAGTCTAACTCCAGGTGGCAGCAGGACACACTCTCCTGAAAGGCCTCCTTCTCTTCTCTGATGTTGCCGGCCATAACCCGGTGGCCCCTGGCTTTTGGCTGAGTCACTCGAAACTCTGCCTCTTCGGGGGGCTGTCTTCCCTCTGTGTGTGTGTCTCCCTGTCCTTTCTCTTACAGAGACCAGTCATTGGATTTGGGGGGCCACTCTAACCTGCTGTGACTCATATACAAAGATTCACTTCCAAATAAGGTCGGTTCACAAGTACAGGGGATTAGGAGGGAACCTCATCTTTTGGGGGGGGTCCACAATTCAACCCACAACGGTGGGCTGGACTGGCTTGGTGGCCACTCCTCCGCTTGGCATTTGCAGCAGAAAAGGAACACAGTGCGGGGCCGAGTGAGGGCAGCTGTGTGTACCAGGGCTGGATGGCATGCAATTCTCAATGTCAAGAAATACTATTCTTTAGGCTGTTTCAGCCATCAGACAGAAAAAGCCCTCTTAGCACACTGGCCACACAACAGGGGGCAGGCCGGACCCGGCCCACAGGCTGCAGGTGGCCAGGCCCTGTTCTAGACTGAAGAGACTGGGCCTTGGGACTCACAGGCACTCGTGTGGACACGGTGAGCTAGCACGGGGCAGCGCTGGTGCCAAACCCGGATGCCCTGACGCCCGCAGGAGGACCTCTCCACTCTGAGTTACTGTCTACTTTGTGTCCAAGGGCCATGCGCCTGTCTCTTCACTCGTGTACGTTAAAGGATAACTTACATAGAGCAAGACAAACGTACAGACTGTAAGTGCAGCTTGATGCATGACTGTATTTGACTGTACCCCCCGTGCAGTGGCCACTCGGGTGAAGACGCAGAACATCTCCCCTCCCCAAATTCCCCACGAGAGCTCCCTCATGTCCTTCAGCCACAGCCTCCCTCACGTTAAGCCCCTTCTGTGGCTGTCACCACGGGTGAGCTGCCACCCCCAGGACTCTACCAATGGCACCAGACAGCGTGTGCCTCCTCACAGCATGATGTTTGTGAGATTCATTGATGTTACTGTCTGTTCTTTTCCGTGAGGCTGGGTAGTACCTCCAGCCCTGGGCCTGATGATGGACGTGGAGTTGTTTCCCATGTGAGGCTAGGATAAACAAAGCTGCTGGACCGTCAGTGTGAGCCTTTCTGTGGATCCGTGCTCACCTCTCCCAGTATAGACATAAGATCCGCTGACAGGGGAAGCACTGGGCATGAGGTGCACTTAGCTGTATCAGGCAACGACACGCTGTTTTCCAAAACACAACCATTTTCCGCCATGACCAGCAACACAGGAAGGTTCTAGCTGGTCCAGAACCTCACTGATTATTAGCGTTGTCAGTCTTTTTTAAGTTTAGTTATTCTGGTTGGTGCAGTGGGGTATCTCACTATGGTTTTAATTTGCATTTCCCTGATGACCGGTGGTACTGGATAAATTAAGCGCTGGTGAATATTACTGTATTAATCTCCAGATTCTCCATCCAGAGAAAGGAGGGGCCGAGTGATGCAGGTTTTCTAGCATGATGTCAGGGTTCATCCTGCACGATAAATACTCCTATGGGCCTGAGGCTGTAAAGTGCAACAAGGAAGCAGAAGTGGGCTGTAAAATTTTCAGAAACGTTATTTTCTTCTAACAGATGATGGACTTGGAAGCCCCGACAAGTCTTGTCAAACCGTTCCAATGAGCCTAAGCTCCTATGTATTGATGCTATAGCTCTGAGCCAGGCACTGCGCTGAGCACACATCAGCCGTCTCGCTTCCACTTGGCCTGTCTGGAAGATCTCCTAAGTGGAAGGCAAGAGTCACTCTTCTACAGAAGTCTAGGGGGAACCTGGATTTCCATGCCCAAGGCCATTTTTTGCTAAAGTAACCGTGGTCTGCAGAGACATAACAATGCAGGGAGAGTGGAGTCGCCACCCCCACTCGGTGGGTGGGGAGCTGGAGGCAGAGCCTCAGGCACACATTCTCACAAACCCTTCTCTTTTGGGGGGATGGCGGGGGAGCCCCGCTTCAGAAAGTACTCAATGAGCCGTGCTATGGATGTATTCAGAGCTTTTCTTTAAGTCACCCTTGAAAGATCCAAGTGCCACCACGCTGCTCCTGGAACACCGCCATAAAACAAACTGTAATCCCAGGGGTCGTTGTTCGGCCGTGAGACCTCGACTTCAGAAGCCCCTCTTCCAGGAGGCCATTCACCCAACCACGTCCACACACGCGAGACGTGAGACACGAGGCTCTGGTGAGACCCACCTGTGCGAGCGAACACAGCAGACTAACAGCTTCCAGGGAGCAGGGGCTCCGGCCCTCCGAGCCTCCAGCCCCTGCGCCACCCTTCAGGTTGGGTGAACATGCCCTGCCCACGGCTCCTGGCACTGCCACAGCGTTTAGTCAGCTGGGTCACACCGGATGTGTGCCACTTCCACACAGGCAACAATCAGCGGTGGCGCTAGTCTGTAAACCACTGGTCCTTAAACACACCAAAAATGTACCCTCGAATGAGTGTTTCCCCTGTCCCTCCTATGCCACTGGAGAATACTCAGGTTCACCTTGAGTGAGACCCACACTTCAAAGTCTTTCCCACTCACAGGACTGGAAGGAACCAGAAAATAGCTACCAAACATTGTCCTGAAAGTAGCATCCAGTGCGCACTGGCTTCTTGTCTCAGGACGCTGCTGACAGACAGTATGAATTAACACTTCTTCTCAAGGTTAACATGTCTAAGGACTTCAGGTTCGCCATCTGTTAACTACGTATTTCATAATATCCCCCTTCCAGCTAAGACTCCAGATGTTCTCTGCCAGGGAAACTGAAGTGTTATGTCCCCGTGCTTTTATTTCTGATTTGAAGACTAACGATTACCCACTTAATTCTGAAAACGTGGCAAAAAAAAGACTTCTGAATGAGAGAATGAGCAATAAGATGGCAACTAGCACTTAACTCATCTACTGATAACGCAAAGAGTTGTTTTGAAAAACCACAGTTTGCTTAAAGTTAAGAATGGCTAAGACTATTAACCTGGAGCACTTAAAAATCCCATTACTTCTAAATGAATGATGGCTTCAAAGCCAAGGAGAACATTCTGCGCCAGACGCCATGATTGATTCCAGGTGTTGAAGAAAAGCCTCATTTGTACAGTGGACTTTAAAGTAAACTGGAAGTGTAAATCATGGGATGTTCAATATATAAGGTCATTGTTTGCCACTTCTGCATTAGTAACAATAAACCAGTGAAATTCGTTAAATAGATCAGAGCTACCTGAATTTTAAACAGAAGTCCCACTGTGACTCATAAAATGTAAATGCCTAGGTATAATTTTTTACATAAGGCAGGTTTAAACCTTTAGAGCATTTAATATACAAGCACTAATAAATGATAGCACTAAAAACTATGATTGCATCAGCTAAATGGATTATAAATTAAATTTCCATAATGTATGCAACTGAGATACAAATGTAAGCATAAATCAAGGTATTTTCTAAACACAGGTTAATTATACAATTTTAAAACTGCCTATTTTTTATGCAAAATAATTCACTTAGCATTTTTCACATTGGCCTTAATTCTCAGCCGGTTGCACACTTGTTCCAGAAGCACATCAATAACGACTTGTCACGAAAAAAATTGCAATAGGTATATGGAAAAAACCTGTAATGTATTTTTCAACTGTCTGTCTTTTATGAGTGTTTATAGCTAGAAATTGTGCCAAAATGATTTGAAATAAAAAGGATTAATTATAGTAGAAGCCTTTTAATATAAGTGAGTGCAGTCGCAATGCAATTAATGCAAATCGTGGCACTATCGGGAGAATAAATGTGAACCACATGAGAGGCCGTTTCTGTTTGCTGCCAAATAACTTCAGTAATTTACTACATTAAGAATCAATAAAAAAATAATGCTTTTCAAATGCATCTCTATCAATCTTCAGGTAGTTCTAAAGCGAACATTTATAACTTAATCTAAAAACTATATCAGAGTTGTCTTGTGTTAAAGCCACCCTAATTGAGCAAAAAGATAATAATTTTAATTATTTCAGATCATGCTAACCTTGCAGTTTAAAAAAATAAGAAAGAAATGTAACATAAGGACGTGGGCTGATAGTAATATGCTATTTAATAGTTGTGCTTCAATACGCATACCCACGAGTGGAAAACACAGTCTCTGACTGGGATTACAGTGGATTTTCAGGACCATAAGCTCCCACAGGGCAGAAAACACCCCTCATCCTTAACACCCAGGTCTATGTACAACATACGGCATCCAATCATTCAAGAGACATTTATTAAGTGCCAACTATGTGCTAGGGACTACTTTCTACACTGGAATTCTACAACCGTGAATTTCTTCACAAAAACCCATTTCTTCTCTTTTGAGACACTTCAGGTTATGCAAAACTACATGTGTCACGATTCATTTCAAACCCCTGGGTCTTCACAGTCCTCCCCCAGAGATCTTTCCACAGTGCTTGCTGCTTTGGTCAACACGGCGGCAGCGACACTGAATGTCAAGGTGTTAGGAAGCAATGCCCCGAGTTCCCATGTATCTCCCGTGCGCGGTCACCACCCACCACGGTGAGGCAGCCCCTCGAGCTCCACACTCCCTCACACTCTTGGGCACCCTACAGTGCTTCTTCAAATAGTGGTTCGGGGCGCCTGGGTGGCTCAGTCCTTAAGCGTCTGCCTTTGGCTCAGGTCATGGTCCCAGGGTCCTGGGATCGAGCCCCGCATCGGGCTCCCTGCTCTGCGGGAAGCCTGCTTCTCCCTCTCCCGCTCCCCTTGCTTGTGTTCCCTCTCTCGTGTTCTGTCAAATAAATAAAATAAAATCTTTTAAAAAAACAGAACAACAAAAAACAGTTCTTCAGAAAACCCGTGGGGGAGCCCGGGTGGGAGACGAAAGTTCACTTCTCAATCCTGTTTTCCCTGTTGCGCATGCAGAAATGAAGCTGCGGCGTGGTGAGTCTGACGAGCTGAGCGCTGAGGCTCCCCTGCTGTGTGCGCGTTTACCGCGCGCTTCCAGGCTCCCGCTCCACGCGAGACACGGCTCCCTCGCTCCGCCCGCCCTGCCCACAGACGCACTTCTGGAAGATCAAGAACCAAAAGGGCTCGCCAAAGTGACACACCGCAAGAAGTAGCTAGCTGGGAGTTTCAGGACAGTTGTTACATCCCTGCTTCTCAAAGATTTATCAGGAATTTAGAAGAATGCCAAGGCCCGGTTAAGGTACCCCACATGGCAGAACCATTTCACTAACTAAAAGGAAACGTTTTTCAGGTTTGAAGATTCTTTTGCCGCACAGGATAATAAAATATACACGGAAATCTGTCACACTACCGCCCTTGAAATTTGAGGTTACGGACGTCCCTCCAGGGTAAATAACTTAGTCATCGCCAGGTGCTGAGAACCTTCTCCACAAGGTGAGGAGACACAGGACCCATGGCTCTTGCAAAATCACCGCATCATACTGTTTTTTGGTAATGGCTTTATTGAGATGATTCACATACCCGACAATTCACCCCATTTAAAGCGAACAATTCAGTGGCTCTTATTGTGACTGAGTTATGCAACCATCAGCACAATTATTCATTTTTGAACATTTTCATCCCCCCCCCCCCCAAAAGAAACCCTTTACCCCTTCGTGGTCCTCATTTCTCCCACCCTCCCAGCCTGGGACGATCATTAATCTACTTTCTCACTTCACAGATTTCCGTCTCTGGACATTTCAGAGATGGAATCCTATAACGGTGACCTTCTGTGATTCGATTTCTTCACGGGGCCTGTTTTGTTCGGCGGTCATAGTGGCTGTCGGGACTTCATTCCTTTCCGTGGCCAAATCAACTCCTGTAGTATGGAAAGACCAATTCTGTTCTTCGTCAGATGACAGACATTTGACTCATTTCTCCCTCTAGGCTGTTGTAGAGAATGCTACAGTGAACACTTCTTGCCGAACATAGGTTGGTTGAGTCAAAAGGTAACTGTGTAACCGTGGATTGTCCAGTCCGTTTTCCCGAGGGGCCCCACTGTGTCACATTCACTCTTTATCCCCACGCGGGGGCAGCCCAGTTTCTCCACATCCTTGCCAGCACTGGGATGGTCTTTGTGACTCTTTCCGTCCTCCTGAGTGTGAAGTGGTCTTGCATTGTGGTTTTGATGTGCATTTTCCTGATGACTAATGATGGTGAGCATCTTTTCATGTGCTTATTGCTCATTTATCTTCTTTGGAGAAATATCTATTCAGATCCTTTGCCCATTTTAAAATTAGTTTGTCTTTTTATTAGAGTCCTTTCTATATCCTAGTACAAGTCTCTTATCTGATATGATTTACAAATACTTTCTCCTTTTAGTGGGTTGTCCTTTCAGTTTCTTGATGGTGTTCTTTGAAGCAAAAAAGTTTTTGATGAAATCCAACCTATTTTCTTCTTTTTGTGTTCTTGGTTTCATTTCTAAGAAACCGTACTATTCCTGACAATAGTGCAACGTTTAGCACTGTTTGCAGGATGGGCTGTGCTTTTTTTTTTTTTTAAAGGTTTTTTATTTGAGAGAGAGAGAGAGAGAGAGGGAGAGAGAGCATGCGGAGGGGCAGAGGGAGAAAAGTCGACTCTGCTAAGTGGGAGCCCGACACAGGCTGATCCCACGACCCTGAGTTCATAACTTGAGCCAAAATCAAGAGCTGGATGCTTCAGGGACTGGCCACCCAGGCGCCCCGAGTGCTGTGCTCTCTGTACTCCTCAGCACCCTTCCCCTTTGGTGGTGGTTTGCTCGGTCGCACTCTTGCACCAGTGGGAAAAGTGAGGTAGGGACCCCTCCCTGTTTCTGACTGCCACTTCACACCATGCCTGCCACCCCCCGTCCCTGGCATCGACTCTCCTGCTGCTGGGCCAGAGTACCCACGGCAGTTCCTCCCGTGGCTGCCAGCTCCCTGCCCTTGACCCTGACCCCGTGGCCATCGCCCGTCCACTCTCGTGTGCCTTTCTGTCGCTCTGCCCCACGCAGGCACCCAGTCTTCAGGCCTGTCCTGGAAGCACTGCTGCAGGTAACTGAGTGTCCCTCCCGGATCTGATTTCAATCTCCCCACACTCTGAGTCCTTCCCACCCGGTCCATGCGGCCCCACGGCCAATAATGTCATACCTTTCTTGCTGCCCTGCCCTCGGATCCTCATGAAGAGCCTCCTCTCCACAGCCCAGATTTAAACGTTCATGGCTGTACTCAGCTCTTGTGCCCTCGATTCCCCTGTACCCAGCTCGCCCTGTCTTATACTCGCCCGGGTTCAACCTGCCGCCACACCGGTGTCTGTGCCTGGATTCCCCCCCACGCCCCCCTGCAATGATGCTGCCAGCCTCAAGGGAGCCTGAGGGCAGCTGGCAGTCCTGCTGGGCTTCCCTGGCCTGGCAATCCTCACACTCAGCAGGGACCCACCCCACAGCTCTGGGCCCAGCAGGCCGGGGGCAGAGTCCATGAAAAGGCTTGACTGACAAGCCCCATGCAGCACCCCTTATCGCTGTTCTGGGAGCCACTCTGAGACCCCTGCCTCCTCCTCATCTCACCGTTGCTCCCCACCTTCACCCGGCCAAAGGCTGCCTACTGCCTCAGGACAGTGGACGCGCTCAGAGCTCGTGGGCTCCCACCTCCCACAACCCTGCCCCACACTCGGCCTCGGCTTCCCACACAAACTGACCATGCGCGTCCTGGACTGAGCGCCAGAGCCTGCCAGCCACCTTCTCTAGGATGCTCCTTCAGCAGTCCCTGTCTGCACAGCCACATCGGCAGCAAACACGCGTGCCTGCTCTCTTCTTGAAAACAACAACTCAGCTCCATCAAGCCCACACTTTTCAGCTACTGCTGAGATTTTCTTTACACAAAGACTCAAGAGCTGTCCCACCCGCCAACCCTTTCCTCCTGTAACCATGCAGAAGTCGGCTGCGGCAGACTGCCCCGGTCCTGAGTGCGGACCCACTCCGTCAAAGCACTCAGTCCCGGGAAGAAAAACTTAGCAGCCCGCCGCCCCCCACCCCAAGGAGAAAGAATCTGATGCCCAACAACAGAAACTGGTTTTGCCTGTTTCTGAGCTTATATAAACGGAGTCCTACAGAATGTACTCCTTCTTTTACTCACATTAGGTCTGTGCTGTTCTTCCACATTGTTGTGAACAGTTCTGGTTTGGTCATTCCGGACTTCACGTAAATATCCCACAGTTTATTACCGGCCGTACTTCTGAAGGGCATCTGGGCAGTTCAGTTTGGGGTTATATAATGTAGCGTCACTGGAGCCATTCTTATACACGTATTTTGGCAAATATACGTACGTATTTCTGCTGGGGTGCAGCTACAGAGGAACAGGATTTGGTACATAATAAGGTATTTCTGGAAGACACTGCTTCCATGTGCTGAGGCTCTGGCCTCCACCCTCCAGGCAAGCTTCTTGAACACACTGTGAATGCTCACTTCTCAGCCCCTATTGTCCTGACATATGAATAGCATCTGGCACTATTCATCATTCTCTCTCCCTTGAAACACTGTCTTGATTTGGCCTCGGAAATACCACACTTGCCTAGTTTGCTCCCTGCATCTCCAGCGGCTTCCCCTGACCTTCAGTGGCTACAATCTCCTGCAGTCTCTGAACTCTCCACCTGGCCCAGGACTCAGTTCTTCAGTGCTTTCTTTTCTCTAGCTACACTCACTCCCTGGGTGACACCCCCCAGTCTCACCACCTCAAGTACCACCTGAACGGTGATGGCTCGCTCAGCTCAGACCTCGCCCCTCAACTCAAGGCCCAAAGATTCAACTGCATACTTAGCAGACGTCTCAGGACCTAAGGAAAAACAAACATCTCATCATCCCTTCCCAAGTCCCCCCACTGTGGTCGTCGATACCTCTATCCTCTGGTTCTCAGAACAAAATCTGTAGAGCCCCGCTGTCTCTCTCTCTCCCTCAAATCCCAACATCCCCCTCGGGTCTTCTCTCCAGCACTACTTCCCAGGAAAATGGCCTCAATATAATGATACTGATCTGCGTTTAACTAGTGTTTGGGAGTGCTTAAAATTTATGACAAGGGATATCTCAATAGTAAGCAAGCTCTACTTTATTCAGGAGCAGAAAGAATTTTGGTAAATATCTCAGAGGGGCTAAAACTACAATGATACTTTTAGGAGTGGAATCAACTGAATTCTGGAACATACTTGCTATTTTTACCATACAATCTAACTTACTTTTATTTCACATATAATTTTTTTTTTTTAAAGATTTTATTTATTTATTTGAGAGACAGAGAGAATGAGAGAGAAAGCACATGAGATGGGGGGAGGGTCAGAGGGAGAAGCAGACTCCCCGCTCAGCAGGGAGCCCGATGCGGGACTCGATCCAGGGACTCCAGGATCATGACCTGAGCCGAAGGCAGTCGCTTAACCAACTGAGCCACCCAGGCGCCCTTATTTCACATATAATTTTGAAAAAATAAAATGAACTTAGAAAACTATGGCCCTGACTGATGGGAGGAGTCATCTGCAGAGGGGTGAGCACTTGGTTGTTAAAGGGAAAGGCTGTAAACCGTGAGTATCAGGGAGCTGTGAAGAGGCCGGTTCGATCTTCAGAAGGGGCAGGAGTCCAATAAAGTAGCCACTTGTAAGTTATTATGGTCTTTGATTTTTCTGCTTCCAAAAAAAGTTGAAGGTCAACAAGAGCAAACTCATAATGAACCGTCCACTGTGGATAATTGGGAGATTCAGAGAAAGCTTGCTTGTGAAATTTGCTGACATCAAAGTAAAAAAGTCTTAACATTGATTGGAAGGCTTGCGCTAAGCACAGAATGATCAAGTATTTGCTGAATATTATGTTTAAAAAATCTAGGGGAAAAGATATATTAACTTTAGAGACAAGAGCACTTAGTCCAATGACAATCAGATGAAGAAGCTCAATTACACTGACCCTTAATGAGTTTGAGAGTTCAAAACAAGATATTATAAAAGAGAAGCTTTGCCATTTACAGACCAAGGTAACTTAAATCACTAGTACTCACTTCAATCCACACTTTCAAAGGCTCAGCAAATTCAGTGAGCATTTTACAAAAGGACTCTAATGATATAAAAGAACAAATTTTCCCAAGTCTCAAAAATCTCAGGATAGGGGCGCCTGGGTGGCTCAGTTGGTTAAGTGACTGCCTTCGGCTCAGGTCATGATCCCAGAGTCCCGGGATCAAGTCCCACATCGGGCTCCCAGCTCAGCGGGGAGGCTGCTTCTCCCTCTGACCCTCTCCCCTCTCATGCTGTTTCTCTCTAATAAATAAATAAAATTTTCAAAAAAAAAATCTCAGGATAAACTGTTAACTATTACACTCTGCTACATTAAGTGTACACTGTATTCTACTAAAACAAAAAATTATAAGCCACGTGAAAGTTTCAGGGTCTGCTAATTAAAAATTGGAAATACATGACCAAGATATTATCAAATAATCTATTTATAGGCATCTTGTTCCAATTAAATCAATAATCTGAAGCAAGGGGGGGAAAAGCCATTTTCAAATAGAATTCAAATATGATAAAAGATTTCCTTCAATAAATTTCTGAACTTAATTGGCTTAAATGGACCTAGGTGCTTCTATCTGTAAAAAAAAAAGTTCAAGATGACATTACCACATCCTTGAGCTGTTTATTTATTCCCTGTCTCAAGCCTGATTTACAGGCGATAAAATGCAATCAAGACCCACACCAGCAGCAGGAATCATCTGCTAATGGAACTTCTAATTGAGAAGTGACCAGTGACATGAGGTAATTCTTTTATGTAGGATTGCTCTTGAAGACCTCTTTGCACTTTATCACAGTAAACAATCACTAACATATGCATTAAAGAAAATTTAAATACATTATGACCCAATAAATATCATAATCAATCAATACACAATTTTCTTCCCCTAAGGATTTAATGTGCAGATACCACACTATTAGGGCTATACCGTCCATGCTAAGATCTGGGCAATTTTTAACATGTTGGTACAAAGTTTAACCATTTGTAATCACATAATAATCAGATGTTTCAGAAACTAGTATTTCCTTAGGAATTTCCAGAAAATGCAGAAAATTATGTAAGTAAAATCTTCAATACGTGGAACTAAATTATCTACCACCCTCCTATGACTAGAGTTTTGCTACTGGTTCTGTCTAACCTTTACTACTTTAAAGAGCTTTACTGAGATACAATTTACATAAACTTTATTTTGGGAGACAATTCTCCGTGGAATCTGGTACAGAGATACGTATTCTGAAGCAGAGGAGTAAGAGTGATCTATTATCTGCTCTGACTCCACAATGAAACCGCTTCCTCACAACATCTGCAGCTGGGAGCACGGCCATAAGCAGAGGGGAAAAATGAGTTTATCCTCACCAAACTTATGTAACTACTGGCCAGAAAACTTCAGTGAACCAGGACCGTCTAATCATCTTGCCTCTGTATTAATCAAGATTGGATAATTTATACATTCAAAAAGAAAATACAATACCAAATTTAGTAAGATTTAACTCATGCAAATAAAATCACCTCCTCTGTTGTCTCTAACCGCACTGTGTGAGAAGCACTGAATTCAGGGGGACCCGGCTGGCTCAGTCAGTGGAGTGTGCCACTCTTCACCTCGGGGTCATGAGTTCAAGCCCCAAGCTGGGGGCAGAGATTACTTAAATAAATAAAAAATAAATACTTAAAAGATTTAATGGGGTATCTCAGTTTAGTCTAGCAAAATAAAGGCTCACCATTATTATTTTAAAATTTAATTTTATTACTATTAATTTAGGAGATTCTTGGGCTCACCTTAGAAAGAACTAGTGCATCATTTCAAAGATTTTCATGAAATGGGTTATGAAACGTATTCTTGTCCGGGAGGAGCTGAAGCTGAGTCACGGGGACCACTGCCAGAGAGAGACGGTATCTCATGGAGAACGGACACCAAAGCCAGCATGCGGCTTCAGGTGCAGAGACAGGTTATGTCTTTAAATGAATTAAAGTAGAACATGATCTGTTTGACAGTTATGTTAAAGGAATTTAACACCAGGCCAATGTCTGAAATTTGTCTCTGAAATAACAAGGAGAGCCTAAAGAAACATATGTACACAATGATGAGGTTAAGTTAGAGCCCATCTCTAAACTTAAGCAACACTTAAGAGTCTCTATTATTAAAGTAGCAACATTTGGAATCAGAACAAATGAATAATAATGGGCCTCCATCCGTGCATCTCAGATATACAAATAAAGGAGTATGATTTTTATACTGAGGACCTACCGGTTCCCTTCCACCACCCCTCTGCACTGTTAGGCCGGGGGCTCTATTACCATTTGTCATTAACAAATACACACACAATACTGACTACACACGTAATCAAAACAATGCCACACTGGCATATGGCTAGACAGAGGTCAATGAAACAAAACTGAGAGTTCAGAAATAAACCCTTACATTCATGGTCAACTGATTCTTGACAAGGGAACCAGGTCAGTCTTCTTAACAAATGGTGCTGGGACAACTGGATACCTACATGCAAAGGAATCAAGTGGGACCCCTAACTCACACCATCTACAAAAATTAACCCAAAATGATGTGTAACTGGAAAGAGAGGAGCTTGTCTGGCCCCTGAAAATTTAAAAATAAAATAAAATCCTTAATCATACCATAAAAAAATTAGGTAAAAATGGATTAAAGACCTAAATATAAGAACTAAAACTATGAGACTCTTAGAAGAACACATACAGGTGTAAATCTGTGACCTTGGATTAAAACCGTGTGACCATGGTTTCTTAGATAAGACTGCAAAAGCTCAGGCAACAAAAGAAAGATAAATGCATTAAGACTTCATTAAAATTAAAAACTCGGGCGCCTGGGTGGCTCAGTTGGTTAAGCGACTGCCTTCGGCTCAGGTCATGATCCTGGAGTCCCGGGATCGAGTCCCACATCGGGCTCCCTGCTCAGCAGGGAGTCTGCTTCTCCCTCTGACCCTCTTCCCTCTCATGCTCTCTATTTCTCATTCTCTCTCTCTCAAATAAATAAATAAATCTTTAAAAAAAAATAAAATTAAAAACTCTGGAGCTTCAAAGGCCACCATCAAGAAAGCGAAAGACAACCCACACAATGGGAGAAAATACTTGCAAATCATGATGAGGGTGATAAGGGATTTAAAACTAGACTATATAAAGGACTTAATATAAGACAACTCAATTTAGGAAATGGACAATGGACTTGAAGGGACCTTTCTGCACAGAAGACATGAAGCGCACAAAAAATGCCCAACATCACTTGTCATCAGGGAAATCAAAAGCATAATGAGATACTATTTCACGCCCACCAGGATGGTTCTAAGAAAATACACAAAAATAAAGAAAGTAAATAAAATAAAGAGACTAAACAGACAATCTTAAGTGTTGCCAAGGTGTGGCGAAACCGGAACCCTCAAACATTGCTGGCGGGACCGTAAAAGGTTGTAAACACTTTGACGGCAGAATCACCGGATGAGTCCGCACTTCCAATCCTTGGTACAGATTTCTCTCAGGTAAGAGAAATGCACACATATGTCCACACAAAACCTTGTGCAGATGGTCCCCGACTCAGGATTTTTCGACCTCACGATGGTGCGAAAGCGATACACACTCAGCAGAAACCGTGCTCCAAGTTCTGAATGTGGCTCTCTTCCCGGGCTAGCGATACGCGGTTTCGTGGTCTGATCCTCCCCCGGTGATGCCGGGCGGGGGCCGCAGTTCCCAGCTGCCACGCGATCACGGGGGGCCACGGCCGATACACCGACAGCCGTCTGCACCCACACAGCTGGCCCGGCCGTCACTCTCAGGACAGCGTGCCGTGCATTCCAGGAGATATTCGATACTTTACTGTCAAATAGGTTTCGTGTTATGGGACTTTGCCCAACTGTGGGCTAGTGTGAGCGCTCTGAGCACACTTAAAGTGGGCTGGGCTACACTGTGATGTCTGCTAGGTTAGGTGTGTGAAATGCATTTTCAACATCTCATATTTTCAATTTACGATGGGTTTTTATCGGGATGTAACCCCATCCTAACTCAGGGAAGGTCGGTACACAAATGTTCATAGCAGCATTTATCATAATAGCCAAAGGGTGAGAACACCCAAATGTCCATCGATGGATGAATGCATAAACAAAATGTCTTATATCCACACAATGGAATATCATTCAGCTATAAAGAAGAAGTTCTGACACATGCTACGATGTTGAGGAACCCTGAAAACATTCTGTTAAGTCAAAGAAACCACTCACAAAAGGCCATGAATTGTAGGCTCCGTTTCTATGAAATGTCCGGAACAGACAAATCCACAGAGACGGTAGATGAGTGGCGGCCTAGGGCTGGCGGGGAACAGCTGCCAATGTGCGAAGAGTTCTCCTGTCCAGGACGATGCAACCGCCCTGAAAGGAAACTGGTGACGGCTGCACACCTCCGTGAACATGTTAAAAACCACCGAACAGTACACTTTAAAAGGCTGAATTTTATGGAATGTGAATTATATTTCAAAAAAGCTGTTATCTATTCATTTTTTTATTTTTATTTTTTTTTAAAGATTTTATTTTATTATTTATTTGAGAGAGAGAGAATGAGAGATAGAGAGCACGAGAGGGAAGAGGGTTAGAGGGAGAAGCAGACTCCCTGCAGAGCAGGGAGCCTGATGTGGGACTCGATCCCAGGACTCCAGGATCATGACCTGAGCCGAAGGCAGTCGCTTAACCAACTGAGCCACCCAGGCGCCCATGTTATCTATTCATTTTTTTAAAAGTCAGTGCATGATCTGCTTTGCAGACACTGATTTATAAGTTGCTTCTCAAATGGGCAACTCCAAGGTGAACAATGGCAGGTCTGTTTCATAGGTAGAGAGAACAGAGAACAGAGCTACAAATCTGATCTATAAGAAATTTTACTATACAGCTGAAAATGATGATAGTTCTGATTAATTCTCACAGAAAATAATGATGATAGCAACATTAACTTCTTAATTATTTACTTAAGGATGACAGACCCATTAATCACAATTCCTACATACTGAGTCCGTGAATAGCACGCATTGGATTTACCCCTCGGCTTGACGTCACCGTAGGGGGCACCACTTCGTCCCTCACAGTCCCCATCCTCCCAACCTCATAGCAGGGGGTCACTGTTCACCTCCTGACCTTGATACACTTTCTTCCCTTCTAACACCCCGTCTTCTTTGATCTCCCTCCCCACACGGCCACTCCCTGCAGTCTCTCTGGATGCCAAAGCACCAAGGGCTGAATCCTCAGGCTGGCTGTTCATCCTTCCATCAGCCAGGCACCCATGCCAGCAACAGCTCACCTTCTGACCTTCCTTACTCACCCAGTCTACACCAAGACCATCCCCTGGCCCACCTTCCTTGCTCATGACACCTGAAGCCAACACCTCCATGTGTGCTTTAGAGCCGCTCAACACGGCAGTCACAGGCCACCAATGGCCACTTACACCCAAACTGATTGAGAACTACATGGTACATGTAATTCCCTGAACTAGCCCCGTGCCGGCTAGACACCATGCCACGCCACGCAGACAGTTCTCTTGGAGCATGGCGGCTCACTAGTCCCTTGCTGTGTCTTTCCCAGCATGCTAAGTCATCCCTCTCACCTGGCTCTTTATCGACATTTTACCTGCACAAAGCTACGCTATCTTTGAAAACCAACCCACCTATTCTTTTTTTTTTTAAAAGATTTTTATTTATTTATTGAGAGAGAGAGAAAGAGAATGGTAGAGAGAGAGCATGAGAGGGAAGAAGGTCAGAGGGAGAAGCAGACTCCCCGCCGAGCAGGGAGCCCGATGCGGGACTCGACCCCGGGACTCCAGGATCATGACCTGAGCCGAAGGCAGTCGCTTAACCAACTGAGCCACCCAGGCGCCCCCCAACCCACCTATTCTTTTCTGGAACATGTTCTTTCTCTGGGGATCCTCTCTCTCCTTCCCTTCAGAGTGAAGCCTTCTGAAAAGGCCACCGACACTCTTTTCTGCTCTTATACCTTCGCTCTTCTTCACCCGACAGCAAACTCATTTTTCTCAAACCACTCCACTAAAAACATCACCAGGGACAACCCCACACCCATCAGCTGATGAATGTGGTTGTCACAGAAGGGAACATGATTTGGTAAAACCAGAAGCGAAGTGTTGACACAGACGTGTACACCTCTGGTGATCCTTGGACACATGACGCCAGGTGAAGGAAGCCAGTCACTAAAGGCCACGTAGATGTGGTGCAATTACATGAAATGTCCAGAACAGGACACTCTATGGAGACTAAAGGTAAGTTAGCGCTTGCCTAGGGTCTGGGAAGGGGAAAGGAGAGCCGTTAACAGACACAGGAGATGAATGTTCCAAATGTGTCGGAGGTGACGGCTGCACAACCCTCACTACACTGGAACTATTGAACCGTACACTTGAAAAGCATTCATTCATTCATTCCTTCGTTCATTCATTCATTCATTCAAGTGATCTCTACAGCCAACGTGGGGCTCAAACTCATGACCCCAAGATCAAGGGTTGCATGCTCCACCGACTGAGCCAGCCAGGCGCCCTGAATCGCACATCAAGTGGGCAAATTTCAGGTATGTGAATCGTATCTCAATAAAGCAGTTCTAAGAAAACGCGCCAGGGAAAGAAAGACTTGCGGACACATCCCGTGGTCACTCTTCAGTCTCCACTGAGCTCACAGCATCACACTGAGGACCTACGCCAGTGTCCCAGACCCTTAACTCTTAATTCTTGAGTCTCACCCTCTAAAATCCATTCGCCCCATGTTGTCTCCTTACAAATGTAGTAAGTCTCAGCCATTGCTCAAAACACTGATTTTCCATGACCCACAGCATGGAGACCATGCGACACAAACGTTCTTTATGATCTGTCTGTTGGCTTAGCCCTACAGCAGGGTCAGCAAACTGTCCTGGAAAGGGCCCCAGAGCACAGGCTTTATTTGGGCTTTGTTCAACTGCCGTTGTAGGGAAAGCAACCAGACAATGTAAATGCTGATCCCTGCTGGAATTCTAACAAAACTTTTTTTTTTTTAACTACAAAGAATAGGAGGCCAGAGGCTGTAGCTTGCTGCCCTCAGTTCCAGAGTGTCACCTCCAGTCATACCTTTGACCTGCAGAAGCTGCACCAATTATGATTCTTGTGTTATAATCCAATCTGTCCCTCAAAATGCGCTAGACAGTAAATATTCTGTATCGGGCATTCCTAACCCACTCTTAAATAGGGGAAACCAAAATGCATTCCCAGACTATCCAAAAACCCTAATGAACTTCCTCCAAATACCATGGAAAACATTTAACTATCTATAACAATACATTAACGATTTTTAAAAAAAATTTTATTTACTTATTTGAGAGAAAGAGAGAGAGAGAGAGAAGCAGACTCCTTGCTGAGTGGAGAGCCCAACATGGGGCTTGATCCCAGGACACTGAGATCACGACCTGAGCCAAGAGCAGGCACTCAATCGACTGAGCCACCCAGGCGCCCCTATTTAATAATAATCTTATTACTGGATATGCTGTGACCCTTTACAGATCCAGGTAGGTTCCATCTTTATTCTATGCTGCGAGATAGATCCCCAGTAATGAAAACAAGGAAGATATCTTCTGAACTGGAGCTGGTAGCTGGCTGAAGCCCCTGTGAGGAGCCAGCATCGCTGGTGGGGAGGACAGGAAGGTGTGCATCCTTCGGTTGAGGAGGGCTAGCAGGGAACCACTGAGCCCTGAGCACTGCGCTCTCTCCAGCACTCCCCTCAGCTCTCAGGATATTAAATCAGGCTTCTGATTCAGACAGTGGGTTTGGGGTAAACCTGTGTCACTGTCACTAGAGTGACTATTTGTTAGCAAGAGTCTGAATACTTGGGGATCCTTGCACGCTGCCCCACATGCATCAGGTTTTCTCTATCCCAGAGTTATGATGAGTGGAACGAATCATTCATTCAAAGAAAAATCAGGAATCAGCTTTTCATTTCCCAGGGAAATGACCTAGATGATTTCCTACCTCATTTAGAACAGTTTATTTTTTTATTTTTTAAATATTTTATTTATTTATCTGAGAGAGAGAAGAGAATGAGAGACAGAGAGCACGAGAGGGAAGAGGGTCAGAAGGAGAAGCAGACTCCCCGCTGAGCAGGGAGCCTGATGCGGGACTCGATCCCGGGACTCCAGGATCATGACCCATGCCGAAGGCAGTCGCTCAACCAACTGAGCAACCCAGGCGCCCTAGAACAGTTTAAGACCTAAGTCTCACTTACTGATGTTACTGGGATATTTACCAGCTGCATCCTGCTAGGATTGGCAACTGTTGACGTGGAATTCGTTTCAAGTATAAAGATGCAAACAAAATAAAATGAAGTAACCCAGAAATATAACCTTGCATATAAATATTCCATTTAAAAATGTTAATAATCAATTAAAAAGAAAAAAACCACTAAATCCCTTTTTTGGACTGCATTTGAGCCACAGGGAAGCAGCCAGCCACCCTTGATTTAGATGGAGTCTCCCCGCCTGCCGTTCCCGCGCTGACATCCTGACCCGCAGGGCGATGGCATTAGGGGGTGGGGCCTGTGGGATGTGGTCGGTGTCCTTACCAAAGGGCCCCCAGCAAGTGAGACACGTGGCATCCCGACCACGAGCTTCCAGCCCCCACAACTGTGAGGGACACAGGTCCGTGAGGTTCTGTTATGGCCGATGAAGGAGCTACAACAGGCTAGGACGGATCTAGTCTATCAGTTTCACCACTAAATAGGACACTTCCACGAGGCTACACACACCATTCATCAATTTTTTCCTTTCATTTACAGGAGTCTGTGTAGCTGGTCCGCAGGTACGTAGCATTCTGGTTACTAGAGCATTTCTATCATGTCATCCTTTTTTTTTTTTTTTAAAGATTTTATTTACTTATTGAGAGAGAGAGAGAGTGAGCAGAGAGAGCATGAGCAGGGGGAGGAGCAGCAGGGGCAGAGGGAGAAGCAGACTCCCCGCCGAGCAGGGAACCCGACACGGGGCTCAATCCCAAGGCTCCGGAATCATGACCGAGCCGAAGGCAGACGCGTCATGGACTGAGCCACCCGGGCGCCCCGATCACGTCATCCTTAATGGCCGTTTTTCCTAGAGTTTGCATACAACATACAGAACACTTAGCCCACACCCAACAACTATGGTCTTCCACCCTGTAGCACTTTACACGTTTACAGAACCTTAAAAGAACCACTTGAACACTATGGACAAGAGCAACGGGGAGACTGACGATATTTCCAAGGTGCACACTGATGGCAAGAGACATCTACCCAGAGACTTCGACAAACAGGGTTTTATAATGTATGTCCCCCAGGTTTTCCAAATGATTTATGTGTGTAACTACTGTGCATGCAACACGTAACGATGAGGTGTTAGTTATTATGTAAAAGAATACTGTTCAGAGTTCACCAAAATTACTTTAGCAATTCTGAATAAACACCTTCAGTGACACAGAGCAACCACATAGAAAGGCAAAACTTCAACATCCTGTGGTCTGGGGTCCATTTCCATACAAAGTTACTTTACCTTTCCAAGCATCCTGCCCAGGAAATAGTAGTGTCTGGCAAAGGAATCTCCCACGAGCATCTGAGCGGCTGGGCTGGGGTACAGGAGCCCCTCATTAGTGGTCTTGAAGAACCCCTGGTTGGGGTTAAATCCTGACTTGAGCAGCTCATTCAGAAACTCTCTGAAAATCCCACCACCATCGATGCCAGCTTCATCCAGGCCATGGGCATTGAGTAAGTGCACACGGATCCGCTTTTTCAAATCAGGCTCTGTGAAAGCAAGGGGGTTAATGGGGAGGAGAAAGGATTTTTTTTTTTTAACCACTCATTTATGCATTTTTATTTACTAATGTTTGTATCAGTACACTAAAACTGAATTTTAGAGACACTGGATATCATTAGTTTGGATACCATTAGTTTATTATAAAAGAGAGACATGAAAATTATTTACATGATGAAAGATTTCACAACTTCACTGGAATGGGCAGCTTCACTTCATGCCATTTTAATAATGATTTCAGTCCACATACTTTCCGAGAATGTCACCATCTCTAAATAAGAAATAATCCTTGTCATCCAGAACTACTTTGGTGCCTTCATATTCTGGGAGAAGAACTTTATCTCCAACTTTCACACTAACTGGTTGAATCTCTCCACCCTTTCCTTTAGAGCCCGATCCAACAGCTACTACTGTTGCTTGCAACACTTTTCCTTGAGATTTTTCTGGAAGCATAATACCTCCTTTGGTTACAGTTTCAGCTGCGCTCCTTTCAACTAAAACTCGGTCAAAGAGGGGAAGAAACTTTCTAAACGCCTGCCCTGCCATGACGCCGACCGCCGCAGTTGGTACCAGGAGAAAGGATTTTAAAAGAAGGCAATAAAATAAGCTGGTATTACAGGAAGTTTTGGGAAGGGGAGCAAGAATATTAGAGATATTTTAATGCAGGACTCAAAAAAAAAAAAATCAATGAGAGTAAAAACAGACGATGAGATGGACCCGTATTTCCCCCAAAGCTGACAACGGGAGAAAGAGAGAAAGAAGTTCATGTATCACACATGGAGGTGAGGGGAGACAGAGCGCTCAGGAGAGAATTAAGTTATCCCTCATATTCTAAAGGACGTGACACTCTAAAACACTCTAAACTACAAGGAGAGGAGAGAGGGAGTTAAGCACATAAGAATACAAGGGGAACAGAAATTGTTACCAGGAAAGGCAAAAAATGAATAAAGGAGACATCAGTGCAACAGTAGAGAGTCTTGGAAAGAGGTGAATGATGCAGGAGAGTCAGAACCCAGAGTCTCCATTTTCATTTCAAAGTGTTATCTGGCTGAAAAAGGTGGAAGTCTTTTTGGTTATAGTGTGCCACAAAGATAAAAACAAAAAAAATTTGCAAAATTGCTTAATTATGCCTGGTATCTTAGAAAAACGTCCAGCCAGGTCCTCAAGAGGACAGTATGGCTGGGCTAACTCCCCTACAGCGATACAACAGACCCCAAATACAAGCCAATGAAAGGGATTCTGCCAAAAGTCAAAACCAGGTGGTCTTCACTGGACAGGCTCTATCAAGGCGCAGGTTTGAAAAAGTAACTGGCACGTCCTTCCTCCTTTCCCCCCTGCGTCCTGCGGGTGCTCTGAATCTCAGCAGGCGGGGAGGGGTGGAGGGGCGGGCCGCTGGGTGAGCGTGGTGGGTGCAGAGCGGCTCGGCCCAGGCGGGCACGTGGCACCAGTGCTCCACGGCTCTCATGAGCGGCTGCCATCTTTCAGGCTTCCTGTGCGGCCACCCCAAACCTCCCAAGGGACAGGGGACCTTGAGAAAACACTCCAGAAAGGGGCTTAGCAGAATACATGTTTGCTAGAGCCTCCAACACGGCGGTGGGCGGGCGTCAGTACTTCCGAAGTCACAGAACCCGGCTGTTCTAGACTATTCTAGAACCTGGCTCAAACAGGGCCAGGACGATTTACTGTATGGACTGACATCTACACCACTGTGCCCAGCAGTACAGACCTCGTCTTCCGCTGAGCCGGCAGGGGAGAGGACAGAGGCTGTGTCGGGTGAGCTCCGCACTAACGCCCATATCTCCCGCAGGACTGAGGCAAACAGATCTAAACCACCTGGTTTCAGCTTGCTCTTGTACTTTGTAAAGGAGTAACGACGACTGAGTATTTACCCCAAGCTAGAAATTACCTAGAATTTTACACACATTACTTCAAGTCCTTTAACAACTTTCTGGGTTAACAATTACCCCCTTCTGGAGGGGCTACATGGGTGGAGGGATGGAGGGCACTTGTGATGAGCACTGGGTGTTGTGTGGAGGTGCTGCATCACCACATTCTACTCCTGAAACAAGTATTACACTGTACATTAACAAACTAGAATTTAAATAAAAACTTGAAGAAGAAGAAAAAAAAAGAATTATCCTCATTCTGCAGTGAGAAAACCAAGTCAAAGGAAGGCTGAGTTATGTATCTACAGACCTATGGCTAACACTGTAAAGGGGATGCTATAATTTAGGTCTATTACCTACAAAGCACAGGCTTTTATACTAAACCATATTCTCTTCTATTTTTAAAATTTAACTATAGTTACATGAAGAACATGCTTTTTACTGATTAGACTCCATGAATATGTTATTTGCATGTATTTTAATTAACAGGATTACAAAATACGTTCAATCTCAAGATCTAGGTAAAATGCCAAGAGAAAACTAAGCGGATAAATTATAGATGCAACACAAAAATACAGCGGATATTTCTCACCTTTATATACTCCTCTTAATACCAAGTTTTAAGGATGAACTTTAAGCATTTGTTTGTCATATGTAATATTTCTTAAACTGATGGTCAGCAGGTAGCAGATTCTGTAAAAATTCTAAGTGTACAAATGCTGTAAGCGGGAACTGCTCCACTGCGGCCCATGCTTTCCCACACTCATTCCACCCGCAGCACCAGCAAGGACAGCGGGAGTGTGTCAGCTTTTGCAGACTCAGTGGCCAGTCACCGAAGTCACCCCTCTAATTTGGCTAGAATTGAGATTCTGTGTTCCCTGAAGCTCATTTCTGTGAACGGTAATATACAACAGCAAAATAATATTTTCAGAATCAAATCTAGCCTGAGATACCTTGCCACTACTTGTTTCTAAGAACAAATTTAAAATATCTACTTATATACTAAGGTTTCAGTGGGGGGGGGGACCTAAGTAAAATGTTACTTTGATTTTACCCTATTATAGTTTGTTCTTCAGGAAAACAATGTCATAAATCCTGCCTGTTAAATGAAACAAAATAAAACCAACTCACACACAAAAGCACAGACACGCAAGGCTCTCAGGAACCGACTACAGTACAGTTCAGAGTCAGCTCTAGCGGATTCTCATCCAAGCTAACGGATGATGATATCAAGAGCTACAGTAGTCCTAGGGCGCCTGGGTGGCTCAGTCGTTGGGCGTCTGCCTTCGGCTCAAGTCATGATCCCAGGGTTCTGGGATCGAGCCCCGCCTCACGCTCCCTGCTCCGCAGGAAGCCTTCTTCTCCCTCTCCCACTCCCCCTGCTTGTGTTCCCTCTCTCGCTGTGCCTCTCTCTGCCAAATAAATAAAATCTTTAAAAAAAAAAAGAGCGATAGTAGTCCTGAGAGTAACTGTGATCGCTTCGCCACGGTCGCACACTGGGGCGGGGTGGGGCAATGAGAGCTTTGTGGAAGCCCGGGGCTGGGGCTGGGACTGGCGCACCGGCACCTGCTGGGCTCCCCACCTCTCTGAGCTCCAGCAGCCAGCTTGGTCATCCACAGGGCCAACACCCACACTCCAGAAAACTGGTCTGAGGGAGACAGCTGGCTCAGTCTTGGAGGTGTGAGTTCAAGCCCCACGTTGGGTGTGGAGATTATATAAATAAATAAAATCTTAAAAAAAAGAGAGACAGGAAGAAAACCATCCTGAGAAGACATGAATACGAGATGATGCGTGTCCATAAAGGCTGGATGCGCTGTGAGGATGAGACAGCACATGGAGCAGTCATATTAACTGATTATGTGTAAATGATCAGCCAACACAGCACCTCACACCAATTTTCCAGAAGTAAAGGCAACATTCTGAGATGATATTTAATTTTACTACTTTCCCTAGCAAAATACCAATTTTAACACATGGCTTAAAAAAATCATGTTTTTTTAAATTTTTTTAAAAATATTTTATTTTAATATTTTACTTATTTATTTGACAGAGAGAGAGAATGAGAGAGAGAGAGCACGAGAGGGAGGAGGGTCAGAGGGAGAAGCAGACTCCCTGCTGAGCAGGGAGCCCGATGCGGGACTCGATCCCAGGACTCCAGGATTATGACCTGAGTCCAAGGCAGACGCTTAACGACTGAGCCACCCAGGGGCCCCTGGACAGTAATGTCTTTAGAAATCATCTACATGAGATAGTTTTAAAATTAATTTAAAATTGCTGATACATACATATTCTCCTTTTGGGCTGAGGAGCTCATTCCAACTCTGGCACGTGGAGGAAGCAAGCCCGCACCAAGTGTGTGCACAGTCGGCTGTGCGCGAACGGCCGAGTCTGTCACTGCTCCCTCTCCTAAATCCCACGGCTTTATAAAACTCTCCGGCATCGACCACCCCTCCATTCTACTCTCAACACTTCTGAGTTGATGGCACATTTACCATCTTGTCTATCGACTGAGTCTTCCCCAGGTTCAATCACAGATCCAACAACTCCTGAGCACCAGCTAGCTGAGGGGGGCAATGGGCAAGGACCCCGTGTGGAGACACAACGCAGCCACTACAACAGCTGATGTATGGGGACCGGATCCCCACGGGGGGAGGCCCAGTTTGTTTCCAAAAGTACGTTGGGCTGGAAGTCAGAGTACCAGATTTTTGCCTCCTTCACAGAGAAGATTTAAAAACATGCTATGCTGGGCAAGAGCACGCTGGTGCAGTGGAGAGCGCACAGCCAGGGGTCAGGACTGAGCTGGTGGTGTCTTGCAGCCCAGATTCCATGACAAAACCACATCCTGTGAATATCAAACCCTCACACACAAAACCTGGGACAGAGAAGGGGCCAGTGACTGATGCTCGCCGTCCTCTGTTATTCCCACAGTATAACACAATCAGCTCTTTAAGAAAAAAATGACCTGAAGTTTTGCTCCCCTAGAAGAGGCAACTGTTCTTTCATTTCTGACACCCTCCCATCACCTCCTAAAGCTGTGCTCCAGATCCTGCCAAGCTTCCATTGTTAATTCCCTGCACTGATCGAGCCCCAATTTCATGCAGTATCATGAATACCATCCTCTGAAGTTAAAATTATTAATATATAAATGATAACACTACACATTTAACACTGGGTGTCAAATAGTCACATGAGACAAAACAGGTCGCTGAGCTCTAAATGTGATCCAAATCACTGTTTGAGCGTGACTCGCTCTGGTCACTGATGCACATGTCTGTCTATAGAGGGGTCTGGACTGCAGTGGGGTTTCTTCTGCTATGTTAAATATGGCTTAGAGTTTAGAATATATACATAAATAGATTATCATAATACCATAATAAAGAATGTCGATGGCTGCCCATCAACATTTTCAGAATTAAAGGCTGTCAACTAAATTTTAGATGCAGACATTTGTGGGTGGAGTTTCTTGCCTTAAAAAAAAAATCAGTATTTGAAAGGCTCCTGTTGGGATAATTATTTGTCAATGTTATTTGATAATATACATCTACCAAATCTGACATAGTACATTCCAGTGTTAAAAAGTCATTACGGAACAAGATGACGGACACTAATGTTTTAAGATTACCTTTTTCTAAAATAATCCCTCGCCTCCCCTGCCACATGCAGACACACAGAATTACATATACCATTTTCTGGGGAAAGTTTGTCATAAGCATCTTCGTAAATATAATTTCTTCTTATTGTGACATTAATTCCATCCAGAAATGGACCATCTCCTTGAACTTCTTGCTTATCTGCATAAATCAACCTCTGAAAGATCTAACAAACAGGGGAAGTTGTCAGGTTATCTGAAGCAACAGACTTCTTGTTAGAAATAGAAGCAACAAAAGGAAAAACTGCTAAATAAATCTTAACTTTTCTATCTCCATAAATCCTGAAGCAAATTTTAAAAGCCAAGGTATCAGATGTGGACTTTATGCCTTCTCAGTAAATGTGTAATATTTATGTATTTGTAATATTGCCCCTTTCCTCCATTTTATAACAAAATCTGTAACAAATTTTAAAAATCCCATGCTGTAGTATATTTTCAGTATTTTCTTTTGCAAACCCTTTAGAAAATCCCAGGTGGTAAAGAGAAAAGAATAGCTTTGTAAAGCTGTATATTAATATTAGTAAGAATATCTCCCTAAACAATAAAATTCAAGTAATTTTTTTTGATGCTAAAAATCCAGTAGAGGGAGCTCAGGAACTATGTAATGTCATGTTACATCTGTGCCTGTGTGCCTATGTGTCTTAACGAAGAAACACCAATAGCTTTAAAAGAAACTCACTCTTTTGCTCATCCTATAAAGAAAGTGGGCAGGACTAAAATTACCCTCTCAAAGCCATTACTTAAGAATAGAGCCTAGTAGTTTTTAGAAATTTGCTAAGTTGGTGAATACAAACAAAACATTTTAAATCTCAAAACAGATAAATGTAAACAAAGTTTTGTATGCTCGTCAAAAGTCACCAGGCAGGAATTTAAGATACCTGCCATCACTCTTTTATAAAGTAGTATTTGCAATAAATAACTTCAACGTAATGTACAGAAGTGTATCTTTTAAAAAAAATTTGCATTTTCAAAAACAATGCAAAATTTACTAGACAAAAAGACCTTCTACTCCCACTGTAAGAAGACAATGGTGTGACAGGCATTTAAACTACAGTTACAACTACAGGAAAAAAATCTTTCAAGTCTATACAGAGGTATTTGGTTGGACTATGCTTTTATAAATCACTGTCAACTGTTACAGTCTAGTGAGAAAAATAACAATTATATAACCAGCTAGGCACTAAGCAACTTCAGAGCTTTTTGCGTTGGT
This sequence comes from Callorhinus ursinus, assembly GCF_003265705.2. Taxonomy (NCBI): domain Eukaryota; kingdom Metazoa; phylum Chordata; class Mammalia; order Carnivora; family Otariidae; genus Callorhinus; species Callorhinus ursinus. The sequence continues at coordinate 214,947 of NW_027397161.1, read as the reverse complement.
GTTAATTCTTTCACACTGAAATGATGCAGTACACAGTCAATTTCTAAAGACACCAAAGTGCACACCTTGACTCGCTCCTCGAATGGAACCACGAAGGGCAGCTCTGTCAGGATGGCCAGCTGTCTCTCCTCAGAAACAGACAGAGGCGGGGACTCCAAACCCACTGCAACACAGGGGAACACCTTCGTCAGGTTCTGCGCACATATGACCTCACTTCACCGCACTTTGCAGACATGGTGTTTACTAACTGAAGGTCTGTGGTGACCCCGCATCCAGCATGTCCCAACAGCACTTGCTCACTTTCTGTTTCTGGTAATTCTTTCAATATTTCAAACTTTTTCATACTTATATTTGTTATGGTGATTTGTGATCAGTGATTACCAGCCACTGAAAACTCAGACGATGGTCAGCATCTTAGCTGAAAGTATGTTTAATGAAGGTATGTATGTATGCAATGCTACTGCATGCTTAACTTTTTTTTTTTTTTTTTTTAAGTAGGCTCCACGCCCAGCACAGAGCCCAGTGTAGGGCCTGAACACGCAACCTGAGATCAAGACCGGAGCCGAGTTAAAGAGTCAGACGCTTAACCGACTGAGCCGCCCAGGTGCCCCCGCACACTAACTTTCACATGCACTAGAAAACCAAAAAACTTCGTTTTACTCATTTTGGGACATTCACTTTATTGCGGTGGTCTGGAGCCAAACCTGCCATGTCTCAGAGGTATGCCTGGAGTTTTCCTTTCCAGACTCACAAGGCTACACACTATATGGTTCCATTTAAAAACATTCTGGAAAAGGCAAAGCTATCAGGACAAAAAACAAGTCAGTAGTTGCCAGGGGCTCTGGCTGGGGAGAGGGGCTACCTACAAAGGTGCATGAGATAATTTCTGGAGTGATGAATCTTTTCTATGTGGTTGATCACGGAGGCAGATGTTTATCAAAAATCACAGAACACTAGGGGCTCCTGGTGGCTCAGTGGGTTGAGCCTCCGACTCTTGATTTCGGCTCAGGTCATGATCTCAGGGTCGCGGGGATCATGCCCCGTGTTGGGCTTAAGAGTCTCTCTCCCTCTGCCCCTCCCCCACTAAAAAAAGTTAAAAAAAAATTTCAGAACAGTACATCAAAAAGAGTGGATTTCCCAGTATGTCAACAAGAGCCCACGACCCTGGGCTGAAGGAGAAATGTGCCAGGCCACAGAGAACTCACCGTCCAGGCTCGACTGCAGGGGGCCGATTCTCCCCATCCGCCGGAACCTCCACACGTGTCTGGAAGCCGGGACGTAGAGCTGGGTGACCTGTGAGGCCAGCAACTTGGCTTAGTACATGCTCGTGCCCTGGCACGAGCTCTCACTGGCCACAACATGTGGACCACGTGGACGCTGTGCATACGTTACACGTCAGCCAGGTCCTGCTCTTTGACCTCATGTCCCCTTCGTGCATTCTCTCCTTGCTTGGCTGCCCGTTTACACTTTCACACTGTAACCGTTTTCCCTAATACATCCCAAGGAAATCTTACTTGTTCTCTTTAATGCTGTATAATATCTGCATCTAGTAAACTGTCATAATATGACCATTTACAAATGAAAACACATCACACTTAAAGAATTAACAATTTCCTCTTATTACTAAATATTCAGTGTCTCTTAATTCTAAATACTTAGTTTGTCTGCATCAGTATCCCAGGAGGGCTGGGGTCCGTGGACATTCTGTTCAGCCCGAGGTTCTGCCTGCTCCCTCAGCCCTGGCTGTGGCCCCGGTCAGCTGTCTAGCAATGTTCCCGACCATTGGATTTTGCTAGCTGCGTCCCCTCGGTGTTCACATGGGCTTCTAGGCCCTCCATTTCCCTATAAATGTGCAATTACACCTAGAGGTGTCATCACATCCAACTTGGACTTTTGGCCAAAACACTTCACAGGCAGCATGTTCTCTCAAGAGGCACGTGTCTGGTTGCTGAGGTCGGCCCTGAGATCGAGAACTTCTGCCAAAACAGGAATCAATTATGCCACCAGATGCAGTTTGGCTCAGCTGCCATTTTTCCATAGCTGAGCCTTCTGGAGTCAAGCACCAGCACAGTGATCGACCCTCATCTGCGGGGGCCTCCAGCCCGGTCTCAGCAGGTCCCCGTGGGGTCTGCACCCCAGGGGCACTGCCTACTCATCACAGCCTGCAGACTGTGGGACCCTGGTTCATGCACTATTAGCTACTTCTACACCGAGAAGGCTCTCCCATCACCACTACTTGCTTAGCCTGAGCTACATAAAGTTCATAAAGGAAAGGCAGGCTCAGGGCATGACTCCTTTTTTCCAAGCCAGTCTCAAAATGAGGTGGTTCCTCTGCATCCCACAAGATGGCCAATCAAGTTCTTCTTTTTTGTATATTTACGAACTAGCAGATTTAAGTCTATTTGAGGTTCAGTTCACTGCACCTAGTCTGGAGGGTTGGAGCCGCCCATGGCTCCCGTGCCCTCCAGTGACAGAACGCCCCATCGTACCAAAGGCTGTTTCCTTTGGGTGGTAAGTGTTGTTCAGAGGCCCCCAGCCCCCGGGGTCTCGCTACAGGACGTCCAGCACTATAGGATGGGGCATGGTATCTCAGCCTAACCAGCGGGCACAGCTAGAAGCCACCCGCTTCAAGATCCGTGCGGACGCAGCATCTGAACATGGTGTCAAGATCTGTGCGGACGCAGCATCTGAACCTGGTGTAAAACACCACTGCTCTCCTTTCTTGAATGTCTCTTCGACACCCTCCACTCTCTGCCCCACCCAATCCCCAAGATTTTGAAATGAATACAATCATGCCTTTTTCTGACAAGAATGAAAATTCTGATTCGTCAGAAATTCACATAGTTCATGACCTTGTCAGTTAAATTTCTAAAAATATTTATACTATTGAATCTACTTTAGATTTAGATCTCAGTAATATTCAAATTTGTCTCTGTTCCTTTAGCAAATCAAGGTCATATTCCATCTCCTTTAAGTGCTAAATACACACTGATAATTATGACACCAATAAAAGCAAAATCTCTTGCAATCCCAACAAAGAACCACAAGGGTCCAATATAATTTGTAGTTAAAGGAGAAAATTAGGTTTAATAATAAACTCAGGATGTATGTTTAAGTCAATGATACCGTTATATATTCTATGACCTAAGAATTAATAAAAAAGCTTACTGTTAATATTTAGTTAAATAATAAGTAATAAATGAAACAATTTAAAAGAACTTATCCTTCTCCCCAGAAAAATAAAAGCTGAAAAAATATGTTTAACAAAACATATTAGAAAGATTTTTCAGTAAACCTTATCTGCTTTAATATCTTCTTGTTCGGACAGCCAGTGGTTTGAAGGACAGAAATTTCTCCTTGTGTCTCTGGCCTTCAGCATTTTCACTAGATTGGTGATCACCTGCGGAGGAAGCACAGGGCTAAGTCACGGAACAAGCTCAGGAACGACCCCGGCACAAAGGTAGCAACGGCACCAGCCAGCAGAGGATGGGGCGTGCTCCCCGCCACAGGCCTGAGGGCGCAGGGGCCTGGCCGCAAGGCCCGCCCTAGGCCACCGCAGATCAGGCCACAGAGAAGTACCTCATCCTGTGGTCACAAGAATGAATTTCAAGTACAAAGCAGTTAGTTACGTGCCAACGAAGGGAGGAAAATTATCAGGAAGATGTTAAAGGCAGACTACAAAGAAGGTAGTAATGAAGTTTTCAAACACAAATTTGGCAATGTATTAGCTCATGTGGGCTATAATGCAGGAAATCTCCAAGTATACAGCAATTTTGTAAAAATTTTTCCTACAGTAATAGCATTTCATATTTTCCTGAAAAGACACTCTATCAGAGTACTCAGGGGAAAAAAGTGTCCTGGATGGATCTCTGACATCTGTCAAAAAAAGAAAAACAATTCTAGTATTTTCCTTATGTAAGTTTCTGGAGCCAGGCCTACTCTCACCTTAATTCTACACAAACTCAGTCTAACTTCTTTCATAAAGCTTCCCCACACCAGCGCATCTGAACCGTTTCATTACTCCTTTTGCAATGAGCATTAGTCCTTCCCTGGCTATGCAGGAAACTCCCGATGAAGAAACTCCCGACTAAACTACCTGGAAACCCAGCAGGTATCTGATGATTGACTTAGGATCAGTAATTAATTGTAAATTTAAAAATACATGATTAAAGAGAACTGATGGCACTGCCTATTTAAAAAAGACCCGTTGATGGGACACCTGGGTGGCTCAGTCCTTTGAGCGTCCAACCTTGGATTTTGGCTCAGGTCATGATCTCAGGGTCGTGGAACTGAGCCCCACGGTGGCCTCTGCATTCAGCGTGGAGTCCGCTTGAGATTTTCTCTCTCCCTCTGCCCCTCCCCCCACTCACGCACATGCTCGGTCTCTCAAAATAAATAAATAAAATCTTTAAAAAAGAAATTAAACAATAAAAAAGACCTGACGTTTTATATTAAATACAAACGTACTTCGTGATAAACCAACATAAAATTGTAAATCCAAAGTCTTAAACCTTTACAAACAGGATTTCATCACACAACTACTGTGTAGTTAAAGTAAGACTATGATGATGTTTTCTGAAAAAGTCAGCCAGGCCTCTACACACACTGCCTCTAATCAAGTAAAATATAATCTGGATAAGGAATTAGGATAAAATATAACTTGGGTAAGGAATAAAATTAGGATAATGCGATAAATTTCCACCAAATATACCCACAAGATAAACAAGATTGCATAATTTTAATTGTTAACAGAGATCTACCTTTAAAATTTCACAATTTGGCATCTATATACGATAGAAATACAAACGTTTATGACATGCAAATCCTGGTATTCAGGGATACCAAAAATTCTGTGTCCAACAAAAATGGGTGGGAAAAGGCCCTTGGTTGACACCTTAGACTCCTAGCATGTGGACACACCACTTGCATGAGATGCCCATGGACAGAGGAAAAAGTAATGCTCGCGCAGTCTGGCCACACAGACGAAACTACATCAGTACAAACGTCTCAGGATCTAGAATACAGCTTCCTGACTGATGGATATTTCTTACCAAGTGAACTGTAGAAAGTCTGTCCTAATACTACAGTAATATCCTTTTTGAATCAGCAGAAATGAGCTCAGGTTAGTTAACTCGCAGTTGGTTATCCTCAACTCTCGACACCCTGTTGTGCTTACTCAGGGGTTTATGGGTTTATGATTACTGATTTCAAATGCATCTGAGGTAGACTAAGAACAGCCTAGTTTGGGGTTCTATCTGGTTAACTTTATGGTCATAACAAAGTATGGTCACTGACCTAATGCACTTACATCTCCGCTACGTGTGTGATCCTGTCTGGAACGAGTCCAGGTCAGTGCACACAGAGCACACCAAATAAACATTTGCTCTTCCAACAGCAGAGACTGAAGCATGATCATCTTGTATGAAGAATATCACAGCCCATCTTTCCACTTTCATAACCAGCTGTTATCAGTATTTTAAATAAGTTCACACTGAACAGACACTGGGCTGAAATTCACACATAATACACAACTCTTAAAAAAGACATGCTTTCTTTTTTTTTTTTAAGATTTATTTATTTATTTGAGAGAGAGAATGAGAGAGAGAGAGAGCATTAGAGGGAAGAGGGTCAGAGGGAGAAGCCGACTCCCCGCTGAGCAGGGAGCCCGACGTGGGACTCGATCCCAGGACTCCAGGATCATGACCTGAGCCGAAGGCAGTCGCCTAACCAACTGAGCCACCCAGGCGCCCCAAAAGGCATGCTTTCTGACCAATATGTACACGTATTGATTTAATTGCACCCATTCACTTATGGGTTACACACAGAGTGTCCCACTGGATGTTGACATCCCGTGGACTGACTTTCCCCACCGCACAGTGGAGGACACTCAGCTTTGCTGAAGGTAAGAGACTTGCTCTGAGGCTTGCCAAGGGGTAGGGCCAGGGCTGCCTAACTCCAGAATAAAACCTTTTATCCGCCTCCTGGCAGTCATCTTTTTTCAACCTATGGTTATGAGGTCATTTATTTTCTACAGGTCACAAATATTAAACTATCTATGAAGCAATTAATGTCATAACTTGCTTTCTTCTTTTAAATTACTGTGAAATTAAAAATAAAAAGTTTTAATACAGGGCACCCCCTTTCTTACTTTCACATTTTAAGTATAAAAAAAGAAGTAATCACATATTACGTATAAATGTCCTGGTACCAGTGACCCTCTTTAAAAAAAAAAAAAAGGAGAGAGAGAAGGAGGGAGGAAAAAGTGGGAGGCACAAAGTGACAGGGGCCTCAGGAGGTGTGTCAAGGATGAGCTGTCCAGAGTCACTGTGAAAAAGCAGGTCTTACCAGACTTGACAGCAAGCCAACCTTGAAGATGAGTCCTGGACAGGATTACAAGAGAAAATAAAAGATACCTCACTAAATTTTAATTTCAAAAAAAAAATCAAATAATTTTTTAGTATAAATATACTGCAAATACTGCTTTTAAAAAAATGTATATCCAAACATTGGATGTATCCAAAATATATCCAAAATATTGCATAGGACATATTTTTATCTAAAAAAAGCATTTGTTATTTATCTGAAATTAAAATTTAACTGGGTGACACATTTTTATTTGCTAAACCTGGCAATACTAGCCCTGGACCAATTCCCAAAAAACTCTTTTAGAAATGTCAAATCCCATGTCTTAAATTCAACTAAAAACACTTTCCTCCTTCATTTAAACTAGTTCTCTTCTAAGTTTTAAAGAAAAATGCAAATTTTAAGAAACCGTGAAAATTTCCCAGAGTCCATGTGTTTGTTTGTTTTAAAGATTTATTTATTTGAGAGAGAGAGAGAGAGAGACAGCGAGAGAGGGAACACCAGCAGGGGAGCGGGAGAAGCAGGCTTCCCGCGGAGCAGAGAGCCCGATGCGGGGCTCGATCCCAGGACCCCGGGATCATGACCTGAGCCGAAGGCAGACGCCCAGCAACTGAGCCACCCAGGTGCCCCCTGTAGAGTCCATTTGTGATGTCAAAACATTTTTGATCACATCCCCTTTCTCTGCACCCATTTTCAGGATCACACACTCAACTTCTACACAAATACTTAGTACTGAGAAGGAAAATATATTGAGGTAACCGCTAAAATTACAGAAACTGACTGAAGATTGTAAAAGGTAAGGAAAACCGGGGTCACAATTTTGAACTGGATCAATAGATAGGCAGTGTTGAGATCTGAAGGCAGTCTTTCAGTCAATTTTATTAAATTTTCTGGCACAGATATGCCTACTAAAGAAGACTGTTCCAGAACTGAAGGAATTTTAGATTTAAACAAGACCTAAGTCATGGATAAGTCCAATTTTGCAAACTGAGATCCAAGGTTATAAATTATCTGCCCAAAGTAACCTCTTTGTGCAGTGAGGCCTATGGTTCTTCACCCCTCCCTGCATACTGAAATCTCCTATTGATGAAGCCCATGCAGAGGCACCAGCAACGGCGAATTTAATTCCATTCATTTGAGGTGAAACCAGTCAACTGTTTGTAACTGTTCCCCAGGAGATCCTGATATGTATGCAGTTACTCGAGAACTAGCATGTTAAGAAATATGAAGATAAAACAGTAAACAAGCAAACACTGGAATAATTAGGTGTACCTAGCTCAATATACAGTTTCAGCAGATTTCAATAGTTATAAATAGAACTTATTACATTTATTTGGTGTTTAACTCTAGTCGCCCACATCATGTTCTTCCACACTAGATCTAAACCTTAGACTATATACACGCTCAATAACTCAAAAAATTATTTAAGTAAACATTCAGAAACACATGCAACTGCTATACATCTTCTATTATTTACCATCTGAATTAAGACTAGGTGATATATGTAAACAGGCTCCCTGAACCCAACGTTAAAAAGATCAAGTAGGTGACTGCTTAGAAACGTAGAAACCGCTCATAAAAACCACCCTCGACAGCTGTCCCAGGTCAAGACGGCAAGTTAACAGGCACTGTTTTCACAGGACCCCCGTATGTTTCTGAGTGCACTGGCTACAACGATGACACGAAATCCTAGTGACTCGAGGAGATATGCTTACGCACCACATTTAGCTACATCATATACATAATCAGCATTGTATGTACATTAAACGGCTGAAGGCTACTGAGGGTAAAGTCTCACATTTCTGAATGGAGATTCTTGACATCCAGTTAAATTATTGTAACCCAAAAAAAGTACATATATAGTCCAAATTGTGAAAGGCAACTGCAAGACTAAATTACATTTAATATAAAATAATAATCTTTTTTTAAAATGCCTAGTTCTTCTTTTTTTTTTAAGATTTTACTTATTTATTTGACAGAGAGACACAGCGAGAGAGGGAACACAAGCAGGGGGAGCGGCAGAGGGAGAAGCAGGCTTCCCCCTGAGCTGGGAGCCTGATGAGGGGCTCGATCCCAGGACCCTGGGATCACAACCTGGGCCGAAGGCAGACGCTTAACAACTGAGCCACCCAGATGCCCCTAATAATCTCTTTTTATCTTAAATTGTATATGTAAAATCTGGTAAGTAAAATCAAACATCTTAGGTAATTCTTCAAGAAGTTCAATACAAAGTACAGAATATAGCACATAATCCATGGGTACTTAAGTGTGGTCAATGTACAATGTGGTAAATGTAAATCCTGTAGGAATTTTTTACACGTCTGAGTTCCTAATGAAGAATAGATGGATATGAAACACGAGAAACACCAATAAAGCACCAGCTCCAAAAGCACCACCTCGCAGACCAGAATGACTGTTCCCCTGGAGTGAATGAAAAGTTCTGAGTGACCTCAGCAGCTGTTTTTCCGTCTTATGTGCTCTAACGGTACCGATCTCGTTTGTCTCAATGTGATTCGCTGAATGTTTGTCTTTTTCACCACGTAAAAGTGCTGAGGGAGCAAGGGCTGCGCCAACACCGCTCACAATTCCCCAGCACGGGGTGGAATGAGCATTCCCTGGCGGGAGCGGCGCCTGAATCCACAGGGGCCATGAAGCGTCTGATGCAGGCTACCCATGTCAAAGGTGAACCAAGTCTTATAAAGCCCTTAGTTACTACTCGTGAAAGTTGGTGTATTTTTAAAAGACAACAGGATTCTCCAGAATGTTTAAAACACTACAAAATTATTTCTTAAAGTACCCATTTTATTTAGTAGTCAGAAACAAAAACCTTCAAAGATGGAAAAGGGCGTGAGGCAGCTCTACAAGAACAAGGGGTGTACTGTTTTGCTGAACACGGATACCTAATGGTGGCATGGGAGGGTTATGTTAGGGTGTGGTTGTTTTAATGTTCACTTTTTAAAAAATTCTTTCTGGAACTGAAAAATGAAATCAGCCACCGAGAAAGTGAACATCACTCAAACATAGACCTCTCTCTCCCCATACAGATGAGAACAGCCTGAAGAGTGTCCTTCCTGCTCCCCGATGCACCTTGTTACTTGCAGGTGGCTCCTATTTAGGCTGATAGCTGCACACAAAGGCATATCAAACAGGACTTCCTATCTCCTCATAGGGCTAAAGTAATTATAGCTATAAATTACACTTCAAGAGGAGTTTATAAATTTGATAAATGCATAAACTGTTTTAGCAGTGTCAATGCAGGGCTTAGCAACTGACCTCAATTCTTATACTGACAAAGAAAGATGACTCTATCCACTTAAAATTCTATGTTCTGTGACCAGCCAACAGAGCCTCTCACAGAAATTAGTTTGAAAGGACCATCATAAGACTGAAAAATGAAAATGGCTGGTGGTTGAAGAAGTCAGGTCTCATCATTTGCAATTCTGTCAAAATCAGTGGAAGGCAGGAAATCATTGGCAAAATGCTGTTACCTTCTTTGGTTGATTCTACCTTGAGTTCCTCAACACAAATGTGGCACTAAAATACACAAAAAATGCTAACATTCTATTTAGTACTTTTTGGAGGGGGAGGAAGAGCAGTAGCTGAGTTCAAGGGCCGGCTCTATCCCTGCCACCACCCCCAGCTGTGGGACCTCATCTTTAAAATGGAGTAATAACTGCACGTTCCTGGCAGAGTTACTGTGTTCAATGACTCAGTATATGTAAAGCTCTTACAATACTGTCTGGGACACAGGAACCACTGAGGGGGATTCTTTTTATCTTGTATTAAAGATAGTTTTTTCTTAAAAGAAAAACAGTAGTAGCTGAACCCTTCTCTACAACACAAAGACTATACCTTAATTCTTCATTATTTTTAGGGCTCAGCTTACCATCAGGTAGTATCAAAAAGTTTGTTTTTGTTTTTTTACCCCCCAAAAAACAGGAATCCTGTTCAAAAAATTGTCTTCAAACAATACTGTCCTAAACTCAGAAGGTCTTTGTAACAACTCAATTTCAAACCTAAAACAATCCCATACCTAAAAAGTGGATCTTCTCCTTAATTCCTAAAACCTTCAATCCTTAATCAAGTGGTAATGAGTCATTTTGAGGCGTAAGAAAACATCCACTACAAAACTTTCGTTTAATGCTAAAGTAAAATAAAATAGGGCCAGGGGAAAATACCGTCTATAGCATTATTAAATCCTGAGATTTCTAGGTCCTAAAGATAAGCCTGTCATATGAAAATTATGAAATTCTCAATAGGTGCTATAAAATAAGATTATCTGATACTGTACACAAAACCTGATATCCTACATAATGGAAAAGCTTTATTAACAAAGATCCCAGAGTTTAATTAAATACTTGAAGAAAAACACATATGCTACCACAATATACATATCCAGCCAAGTTTACCTAAGAATTATAAGTTTGAAATAGGTTAGGTAGATTATTTTTAACTTAAAAAGTTGCAAAACTGTCCATCTTTAAGAATGGATATATTAAGGGTTCAGCATGTGCCCTTTAAAGTTTACTTGGGAATATAGAGATAGGTAATTAAAATAAATTGTGCAAACATATATTACATCAATCTGCACAAATTATAAATTCAATGATGCATTAGTACTGTGTTCAGTGCAATCAAAACATTATCAGTTACTCTCACTGCTACTAATGCTCATGCTCATAAGTGAAATGTGTTGTAAAATCAGGCAGAATGGGCTGGACAGAGACTATCGTGCACTCGTCGGATGAATAAGCAGTCCTTAATTAGCCCATCAGGTTAAGTGCAAGCATTAATGGGCCTTTCCTAAAGTCTAGCTTGACATCTTTCTCCAAACATGGCCAAGAAGAAAGTTCCATTAGCAATATTAATACAAGCTTAGTTGATCATTTTCATTCAATTAACTTCTTTCAATTAAATAGATAGCTTGACAAAAGCAGTGATAAAAGACCTGAAGGGACAGCTGATGACTCGAACTGCACATTAGTGTGCGAGGGGTCGCGGGTATTAAACGGACTGTAAATCCAGCATTCAATTTGGAAAATGCACTTCTTCTGCTCTCACTCCTTTAATGAGCGATTTTAGCTGACTAGATATGTTTGCTGCAGAAATTTCATGGCAAGTCAAGCACCCTTTTTCTTTTCTTTTTTTCTACCCCACAGTTACAGTCTCAGCAGTGGTGACTTCCTGCCAGCGCTCCAGCCACAGTAACTCATAACTTCTCTTTCAGCATGGTTAGAAGTGAAGGTATTCTAAAATAATTTATATGCAACTTGCATTACATTAATGACCTTATCCCCCACCTTTGCTAATCAATTTCTGAAAAGATTAAAAAAATAAAATCTGTAAGAGATCGTTTAGTGAAAAATGAAAATATTTAAAAATTTGATTTATAATTCATTTTCTCAAAGTACTTAGAGCAACTTATAAAAGATGCATGTAACTAACAATGTAAAAACAAGGGTTTCAAAGAAGGCAAAAGTAAAATGAAAATGAACTTTTCTTCATTTAAAAAAATTCTGCAAATTAAAAATTATGCCTAAAACAAAGCTGTACTTCTATTCTTTTGAGTCAAGTCAGAACACATTTGTACATTATTTGACCTCAGTAAACACACGCATACACACACAAAAACCCATATACTCTATACCTTAAATAATTGAATCCATCGTTTCTGTTCCATCTGTATACATTGTTGCATTTCAGAATTAGTTGTAACTCCAATACTTTGAAATGCTGTAATATATTCTTCTCGAACTTCTGGTTTTGTTTCTGGATAAGCCAACTTGATGATCCCTAGGCAGGCGTCTCGAAGGCAGCGAGACAACATTATCAGCTCTTCTAGAGTAAAAGGCATCATTGATGATTGTCTTTGACCTACAACTGGAAAACATAATCCAATATTCTATCATACTTGGGTTTTGCTGTTGTTTTTTTTTTTTATTTCTTAATACAGTAAAAGACTTAAGAGGCTTAAAACTTCTCTATCATCTGTGAAAACAGATAGGCCATGAAGCCAGCAAAAAACAAAACTCTTACCTTCTATGGGATCTCCAAAGAATTCATTGTCATGTATGGAAATTAGCGAGTGACTGAACAGAGAGCTAAACAGGTAGAAGAGAGGGATGATCCGACTGGAGTCTTCCAAAGACATCGGAGAACCCCTAGAGATCACCTGGAGCAGCGGCACCATAGACCTTGAAATGACAGAAAAGAAATGATTTTAAGGTTAGTTTTGATTTGGGAATGAATTAAGACATGACATCAAACAAACATAATCAGGGAAAATAACATTCACATTAGCAATTAAACTACTTAAAGCGAAGGTAAAGTCCTTCTAACAATATGTGTTCATAAACAGCTCAAGTTAGAAAGCGGGACACCAAGCCAGCACTCTTTCCTAGTGTTCCTGCCACCACGATCATCTGGACGAAAGCAGTTACTGAGCGTGCGCCAGTGGTCCCCAGCCAGAGGGTTATGGTAAGTAATGCCCCTTTTATGTGGAAAGCCACCCCCTCGCCTCTCTCTACTTAACATATTTAACAAAGTATCATGCTGGTCTAACATGAACAATTTATCCAGCTACTTACATTTAGGAACATTCAAAACTGTTGAGTGTTGAACCTTGATAAAACATTCAGGAATAGTTTCCCCTCTTGTATACTGGGCCTTGTTTCTATGAGCCACATTTATTTACCAGCTCCTGTTACCACTCCCACTTTTACCAGGAGTCCTGAGACATCCTGGAATAGCTCTTAAAAGTAAGGCGATCTTTAGAGAGCCCTGTCGTCTCTCTCACGTGTTAAGAGCTGTGAGCTATTAAATTTACTTCTCCCACCTAGAATCTGTTCCCTTGGTTAAATGTGGTTCCTTGTCTTGTTGAACATTCAGTAACCAGAGGTTCACCTGTAAGCTCTTTCCAATCTATAAAGCCCCACGGTCCCCTACAGCATTTCCTATCCGTCCTGAGCTAGCAAATGTCGTGGGCAAGATCACTCTCTGATCTTCGAATCTTGAATGTCTATTTCTACAAAACCACAGATATAGATAAGATGCGCTATGACCAGGAGTAAGGACCCACAAATTATCAACTGGTTGCCCACCACTGCCAAAAGTTATGTGAGAGCAAGGCAGAAGTTAAGGCCAGGCAAATGTTCTCTCATCCCTAGTGTGGCTTTGGTGAACGGGCCTGAGCCACCTGGAGCTTTAGATCTCGATGGTGCCCACTTCAGGGGAGAGCACTGCCACCAACAGCACTGTGAGGTCAGGGACCCAGATGTGTAGCCTGAGCTCCGCTGTCATGCAGAAGAAACGTACTCTGACCATCTTTCTACGCATCCCGATTCTGAACGTGCCCTTACTGTCGCGTGCCGCCCCTGCACTTACACGAGCTGAGTGGAGCAATGGATGAAAGTGTTCTGTCCAAAATAAAAACGCAGTGAGGACATATAAAAAGGGACAAAGTACAACTGTCCTACCTCATGGCCAAAGCCGGGATGGCAGAAAAAGGCTCGTTACGTTAGGATAAAAGAGGCATGGGGGCTCCCTTTGAACTGGCAACTCTTGAGAGGGCAGGAACCCTCTTCCACCTCCTGAGTTATTCCCCACCAAGCCTAGTACCAGGCCAGTCACCCAATAAAATTGTGTTGACATACAGAAAAAGAACAGTTTAATGTCATGTTTCACTGATAGTAGTAAAAATGGTCTGTATCTCTTGGTTCCCTCGCAGAACTACACAAACAATAGAGGAGAGTGATGAGCAAATGCTATTCAGGGGGACACGGTCCAGGTCGAGTTAGAGAAGAGCGGCAAGCCAGCCTCCTGCTGTCACCCATTGCCAGCCCTGGCACTCCACCATCACCAGCAGTTAGGCCCATACATGTCAGTGTTCAACACTCTCACTCTGGGGTTCCCTAAGACACGATGAGGCAATTACTCAGCCTTAGTTTATTGTTTCTCTTTAACCCCCATAAGGTAAAGAAAAGGAATGAATCATTTTCATTTAAATGACAGAAAATGTCATTTAAATGACAGGAGGGTCAGATGTGTGCCTGTGGTCTCCTCCAGGAGAGACATAAAGGAAGCTTATGATTTTTGATTCTCTGCTGGCCACTCTTCCCGCCATAAACATGGACTCAAATATTCCTCGGAAAACAAGTCAATCTCAAAGACTTATGAGCAAATAAAAAGTCCATAATTTACTGTGATGGAAAAGACACTGCTTCAGAACTCGGAGAGTTGGCTGGTACGCGAGCATCCCTGAGACCACAGTAACTCCGTGCCTCTGGACACAGCCTCCGCAGGACGGCTCCCACGCTACGTTTGCGGCAACCACGTCCCTTTCCACGAGAGTTTCTCTCCTACAGAAATTGCTACTGAATGCTTTCTTGTTGAGAAAGAATTTTAAGAGTACCACTTAGACTACCGTAAGTACTACTTACTACTGGTGTCAATGTGACAAGAAATGGGCAATTCATAGTCAAAACAGTCTACACAGAGTTAAAGACAAGAAGGCCCCGTGCCAGCTCATGAGAAGCTTTGGTAACGGGATGTCCAACAGCAAAGACGAACCAGCAGTCCACGTGCTCCTGCATCTTCAGCTGCACCTCAATCACCCTGGAGCCTGGGAGGTCACCACCCCTGGGCTTCTAACCCACGCCACCAGCACGTCACAGGGGTCAATAAGGAAACGCACACTTTGTCATGCTCCTGTGATGACCTCTGTGCTCGCCCGAACGTACAAGTCCCAGTGTAAGTCTTGTTATGAAACTATTTCCTAATTAACTGAATGCCAGTTTCAGAAAAATCAGGCATTTCAATTTGAAATCTTATTCCAATAGTAAATTCAAGAAACTTACATTGTAGTAATACAATCCTAATATATATCCCATCATACATTTCTTGAGGGACTTTAATCAAATAAGTAAAGTGAGACCCAAATTCTCAAATTGTTTTTAAGAAATAATGAGTTTAAAAAATTCTGTATAACTTTACAAACTTATAAAGTAATACTGATAGTTTAATATAATTAACAATACCTCATTTTTCTTTCACACACCGTGACTCCATTTCCTTACCAAGAGACCAATGCCATAAACAAATAGGCAATCATCAGGGAGAGCCGTGGCAGGGTCTGAGTTGCTGAGCTGAAACACTCTGAGGCCAATGACAATTTCCTATATCCCAACGATCCCTGATCTTTTGCACTAAACAAACCTGTCATAGGCCAAGGCTGGCATAGTCATAAGGGGCTGAAAGGCACCAGAGAAACAAACAAAACATACACAAAACCTTACATTTTAATTTGAAAATGAAGGGGTGTAAAAGGATTTTTCTGGACGTTAAGGCATGTCCCCTCTGGCTCCCCCTGTTCATTTCCCCTTTGTAAGTGTCCACAGCCACTGTGGCATCAGTACTCACTTTGGAGGCGTGGACATTAAATGAGGAAAACCAAGCACGTCACTCAAAGTGATGCTACTCATAAACCGACATTCCCTTTTATTAGAAGAAGAGTTTGGGCAGATGACCCGAATACCCGCTCCTGCTGCAGAGGAGCGCCCGTGAGACAAAGCACCAGTGTGAGAGTCCTTTCTGCACACCACCGTCTGACATGCCACAGACCCAATCAGCGTGTGTTCACAGTCTGGACACCCCACCCTCACGCACCAGAAATTCCCTCAACCGCCTGTCAGGAAAGAAAGGTTTGAAGGGACGGAAGCGGGAGGGGGTGCGGGGAGAGGGGGAGACAGACAAAGACAGAAGGACACTCCCTTCCAAACTCTTGCCCTAAAACTTGCCCTAGAAGACACGGGGCGAGAGGTGTCTTTCCTTCATTGGACTGCAGGCCTCTGTGATCACTAATACAGTTAGTTGTATTTCAGAAGTTTAGTCTCTGGTTACTGGAGTCACACACTCATCTTTTCCTATTACAGCAGAGGGCAGTTAGCTTGGGCTCCTGAAAGAGGAGAATGCAACGAGGCACTAGGCTAGGTCAGCTCCCCACGAAGGATGTTTGAATATTAAATTTTCTGTTCAGTTCACAGTCAATTAAAATATGCATATTAAAGATTCCAGACTTCAAGTTACATAATGATTCATATAAGAAAAACCAAATTACATAAATAAAAAGTTTCAAAAACCAGTTTCTTCAACATTTAATATGTTTTAATGTCTACAGTGAGGTTAAATTTGCTTCAACTCTGTGTTTTCACTATCAGAAACATAGGAAAGTCATATGGTTTTTAAAAAATGAGGACATTACAAACAAATCTACTCTCAGATAAAGCCATACTCTTAATGTGTACAGATAAACTATAAAATTAGGCATTAATTTCTTTTTATGAAATTGAGACCATCTAGAATTTTTCTTACATAAAATAAGTAGTACTTTAAAATACCATCTTAGAATATTTTTAATTAGGTTGCCACTTTCCACGTACATAAGCTCAATTTGTAAGTCCATGTGATACATACCCTGTGATCATCCGTGTTGTCATAGAAGAGATGAGAAACCAAAGGTGTCTCAGAAACCTGGCATTAAAGGCTAAACTGTAGAGAAGCCTAAAAAGGGAATGGGGAAAAATAAGTGAGAATAAGCAGATATTCATTCAACATATTTCTTCAAAATTCAAGAAAGCTATAAACTGATGACAGTATATAATTCAGAAAATGTCTGTATGAAGCCCACAAATAGCATGCTTCCTGCACCAGGCTGCTTGCTGGGGGTGGGTGTGACTGGGAAACATTCCTGCACCGGGAGCTCTAGAAGGCATCAGGCCACGTGTGCTGTTCCAGAGCTCGGCAGTCCTGAGCTGGGGACGTGAGGTCCCTGTCACGAGAAAGAGACGGGCTGCTCTAAAGCACAAGGTGAGTTTGCTCACCCTCTGGGTACATGTTATATTAATATGCTATAATATTATATGGTACTAATATTACTAATCATACATCTAAAAATTTTTAAATACTAATTTTAAGTCACCATTCTTGAAACAAACACATAAAGATGTGTTTTTAAATGCTTAACTAGCATCTCAAATAGAATTCAGATCTAAAAGTACATTTTAAAGGTCTTTAAAAGCCCTCCTGTATAATACCAATTCGATTAAAAAGACTAAGAATCAGGGCGCCTGGGTGGCTCAGTCAGTTAAGCATCTGCCTTCGGCTCGGGTCACGATCCCAGGGTCCTGGGATCCAGCCCCGCATCGGGCTCCCTGCTCCGCGGGAAGCCTGCTTCTCCCTCTCCTACTCCCTCTGCTTGTGTTTCCTCTCCGGCTGTCTCTCTGTCAAATAAATAAAATCTTTAAAAAAAAAAAAGACTAAAAATCTTTGTGGATAAAGGGCAGAAGTTTAGGGGCACCTGGGTGGTGCAGTCGGCTGAGTTCCCAACTCTTGGTTTCGGCCTGGGTCATGATCTCAGGGTTGTGAGATTGGGCTCCATGCTCAGTATGAAGTCTGCTTGAGACTCTCTCTCTGCCCCTCCCCCCCCGCACTCTCCCTCTCTGTCTCAAATAAATAAATCTTAAAAAAAAAAGGCAGAAGTTTATTTAACTTTAAGTCTGTGTGGTATACTGCATTTTTGTAAAAGGATATACTTTCTCATCACAGTGTTATCAGAAAAAAAAACCCTGCATAAAACATTTTTAGAAGCGTACGAGTCAAGGGATGCCTGGGTGGCTCAGCCCATTAAGCGTCTGCCTTCGGCTCAGGTCATGATCTTAGGGTCCTGAGATCGAGTCCCATGTAAGGTTCCCTGCTCAGCGGGAAGCCTGCTTCTCCCTCTCCCTCTGCCTGCTGCTCCCATTGCTTGTGCTCTCTCTCCCCTTCTCTGTGTGTCAAATAAATAAAATCTTAAAAAAAAGTGTACGAGTCAAAAATTAAATTTCAAACTTATGAGACTACACCACAGTAAAAAAAGTTTAGGATAGTAGGAAAACTTGGCTTTGAGAAAGGAGTGTCACCTTACTCTAGAATCACCTTAGAAGAAACGAGAAAGCAGGAGAGCAGAAACAGGGGGTTTAGGTGAGCAGAACCAGAGGATATAAACATTGTCAGTGCAAGTAGAGGGTGTGTTAGGAATGATCCCAGAATGAAAACGTGCAGATAAAAATGCCGTGAGGACAGAATCCCATGTTTTAAATATCTGCAAATCATATACTTTCTGTGGGATGCTGGAGCTAATACTGAGTCGCTGATTTTCACGGTGGAAGAGCTCAGGGCCTGACTTCTACCCCCAAGGTGTAAAGCCAGCTTGTGGCGAGAACAAGCATAGGCTCCCGAGTCCCAGAGGGCTCTTCTGTCTCCTCAGTGGTGCAGCCACTGGCCCCTGGGAACTCCTGAGACCACTTCTACTTCTCTTAAGAAATGGCCATCAACAACAACCGGATGGTCTCACTAAAAACACTCTGCAGTGTGCATCCCCAGCTCTCCTTGCATGTAATTGTCATAGTTACTGTAACTCTTATAGTGAATGGAATATATGGTATTTGTAACAGACTACATTTTACACGGAATGTATTAATTTAAATGAACAGTTTAGATAGTGAGTCATTTATCAATACAAATCTCTCAAAACTGGTTAAGTATTTTCCTACATTCAATCCAAAATATCAGATATATTCTTCAGTACTGGCATTTTTTTTTAGAAGATTTTATTTATTTATTTGACAGAGAGAGACACAGCGAGAAAGGGAACACAAGCAGGGGGAGTGGGAGAGGGAGAAGCAGGCCTCCCCGCAGAGCAGGGAGCCTGATGTGGGGCTCGATCCCAGGACCCTGGGACCATGACCCGAGCTGAAGGCAGATGCTTAACTGAGCCAGCGAGGTGCCCCAGTATTGGCATTTTCTGAGTACACAACAGGGATTATGGAGGACTGGTTTTAAAAAATCCAATCTCATTTTAGGGCAGTGCATTCTGAGAAGTCCAAATGGCCATAAAAGCACAGTCATTTACAAACCAGCGAGAGCAGGAAAGAATGCGTGGAGTTGACTGGGAATCCTGAAACCTCGGCTACGAAGAGTCTCTTATGTCACTCCGTCCACCCGCTCTGCAATGCCACTGAGGCCACAAGCGATCTGTGTTCTCAGGATGTGGAAGGGCTGCAGCTCAGACATAATGATGATTCTAGGAGGGGGTTGGGTCTGTCACAAGTCGTGCTGGCACAAACTGGTAACAACACCACCCTCATTCTTAAGAAAGCTCAGCTGGGTGAGTCTCAAAAGTAGTTAGAGAAATGTAAACACCATGTTCTCCAACATGCTGAATCTCTGTCATTAATGTCTAAGCAAATTCCCACCTAAACTTTCCACTTCCCAAAACAAAAAGACTCCCCTGTTGTGCACCTGAGCTGTACTGGAAGACAGGACTATGAGCCCATCTCTGAATACTTAAAATGCTGGCGACACCCAACACGTAGAGAATGTTAAATCTGACTTTCCTGCCTTTATGGACCTTTATATACTATGAAGGATGTCCAAACAACCACAGGTAAAACACACATCCTAAGCCCCACTCCTGAAAAAACAAAAGAATTTAGAAGGTAGTATTTGCTTGCCTTATTTCTGTTCCATCAAGAAACTGAGTTCTTTTATTTTTATTTTTTAAAGATTTTATTTATTCATTTCAGACACAGAGATACGGAGAGAGAGAGAGAGCATGAGGAGGGGGAGAGGCGGAGGGAGAGGGACAAGCAGACTCCCCGCTGAGCCAGGAGCCCAATGTGGGGCTCGATCCCAGGACCCTGGGCTCATGGCCTGAGTCAAAGGCAGATGCTTAACCATCTGAGTCACCCAGGCGCCCCAAGAAACTGAGTTCTTTTTAAAAAAATGAATTATCTAGTATAGTTTTACTGACAGCAATAAGATTTCTTAAAATTATGTTATATATAAATAGTAAAAGCACCTAAGAAATCTGAGAAATTACATTTTTTTAAAGATTTTATTTATTTATTTGACAGAAAGAAATAGCGAGAGCAGGAACACAAGCAGGGGGAGTGGGAGAGGGAGAAGCAGGCTTCCCGTGGAGCAGGGAGCCTGACGCGGGGCTCGATCCCAGGACCCTGGGATCATGACCTGAGCCGAAGGCAGATGCTTAACTGACTGAGCCACCCAGGAGCCCCCCCCACCTTTTTTAGAAATTACGTATTTTCAATGTATGTCTCCTTTGCTCTTTTTTTTCTTTTTAAAATTTTTTTGAAGATTTTTATTTATTTATTCGACAGAGAAAGAGGGAGATACAGTGAGAGGGGGAACACAAGCAGGGGAGTGGGAGAGGGAGAAGCAGGCTTCCCGCGGAGCAGGGAGCCCGATGTGGGGCTCGATCCCAGGACCTCGGGATCACGACGCTCTTTTTTCTTAAGAGCAACACAACAATACAGTCTAAGAGCATTAGCAACATTTCATCCATCTCCCCAGAAATAACCAAACTTAATGCCCAGAGATAAATCCCCTAGATACTATGTGGATACACGTAAGCAGAAATGGGTCCTTCCAGTATACTCTCTTATAACAGTTTTCTCCTTAAGATTATAATTACCATCTTTCCACAGAAATATATATGTATATATATTTCTGAAACACCATTTTCAGGGCTACATATTTCAAAAGTTGTATTTCAAGCTAACTTTGAAACAATTGTATTTCAATCCTTCAACAGGCAAAAGGAAAACAAATTATTAAACATTTTTATAAATTACTGAAGGTTATTTAGTTTGGAGCTTTATTGCTAAAAGGTAAAGAAGTAATCCGTTCTTTATGTATACTGGAATATATTAAGAATTACCCACTAAGGGGCGCCTGGGTGGCTCAGTTGGTTAAGCCACCGCCTTCGGCTCAGGTCATGATCCTGGAGTCCCGGGATCGAGTCCCGCATCGGGCTCCCTGCTCAGCAGGGAGTCTGCTTCTCCCTCTGACCCTCTCCCCTCTCATGTGCTCTCTCTCTCTCTCTCATTCTTTCTCTCAAATAAATAAATAAAATCTTTAAAAAAAAAAAAAAAGAATTACCCACTAAGTTTTATTTAGCTGAGATAACCCTATGAGTTACTTAGTAAAGGGCGACCTTTCCAACCCGAGTCATAAATTCGGGTCAGCTGTCCGCAGGGACTCTTTAAGTCATTAGAGAGAACAGAGTGGAGGGTACAGCGCACATGCAGGAAGGAGAGGTGTTCTCAGACACCGGAAGGTGTCCCAGGTAAAAGAAACAGGACTAGTTTGGTCCTGTTTACCACAAAGACCATGCCTCTCTTGTAGCACACAAGCAGAGACCTAGTACTCTGTTTTCCTGCTGAAAGTATCACTTGTTTGACAAAAGCAATATTAAAACACACATATAACATTTCACCTCTGAGATAAGATTAAAAATACATTCTAAATTTCCTTTATCATTACAAAAATTTTAAGACATTTCAGTTTCAGGCAACTTGCCAAAGAATTTCTCTTCACAGACCACTGAAAACTACAAAGAGAAGCCCCAGACACAGCTCTGTTCAGTCAACGTTCCAGTGCTCAAAGCACAACCAGGTCACACAGACGGTGCCCTTTCTCCTGACAACTGCTTTTATTTAAGAGTGAACAGACTTGAAAACGGAACTTTCCCTCATACTACAGTTTCACTAAAATGAATCATTATGTTGGATGCTTTCCTTACTATTTCTTAATACTACTCTTAAAAAGTACATGTAAGAAGATCAATACAGGCTGCATGCGTGCTTTTTCCAAGTTGACTTGTGCTTCCTGTGAATCACTCATAAATGTTTAGAAAATTCTCAGCAAGTTTCAAAAATCACTTATTGCTAAGTCTGACCAAATCAAGACCACTTACTAATTTGATGGGTCTAACAATGATTATCAATTAGTTTATAATCTATATATGACTTCAAAATAGATTTAATAATAAAATCATTATATATTGAAATGCTTAAAAGCTCACAAATCTTACTTGGCCTCTATCATAGAATATTCTAACATGAATCAAAAGCAAATTAAATGTATCGATTATACTGAAAATATCATTGATAATAAAAGCAAGCATGAAATTACATGCAAAAAGTAAATTTCTCTATGTAAGTATCCAGGCTCAATAGTTTCAAAAGAAATTATAAAAATTTGTTTACAAAAACATAAGCAGTATAATCTGCAATAAAAAACAAAACACAAATTCCTATTTTTCCCCACTGAAGTCCTGTGCATACTCACACTATCTCAAATTATTACAGACACGAACTTGTGAACCAGAGCTAAAGAACGTCCATTACCACATGCACGTGACAGCGCCCAGAAAACAGGACAACAGCCATGTGCTTGCCGGCACAGGATTATCTAAACCACGATTCAAAACATAAAATACAATTAAGTTGGCTCATTCTATTAGGTTTTGTTGCAATAAAACTGATCTGTGAGGCCTTGTGATTGGATGTATCTTCAAGAAAACCACTGGCAAATTATAATAGCAACCTCTGTGATTCCTAGAACACTATCTTTTAAAATTCCATTTCCAAGGTTTTAGAAGTCCGTGCAGCAGCAGAGCTGAGTGCCGAGAACACGTCCGTGTAGTGCCCGCACTCGAAGCCCCACTCCTGACATCAGCACTAACGGGAGTGCCTGCCATACAGTGCAAGCATCCCTGCAGGTTGGGAATTACAGGTGAGATGTCGGTGACTCTGTGAGGCCTCTGACACATGGTGACCACAGCGTGAATCCAGCAGACAACCGACCCAATAAAGGTCAGACGAGGGGGGAAGATGCGTCTTGGACAGAACCCAGCAGCGGCAAGAGGGGAAGGCAGAAAGTCAGCGCAAGCACGGCTGGGGCAGAGAGGTAACCACACACTCGGTAAGTGAAGGATACACAACAAACTGATCAACTACGGAGTGTGAATTTTTTCCTGAAAGCAAAGGGGATGCACTGGCAGATGTCTAAGTAGGAGATTAACAGGCTTACGTTTTGGACAATTCAGTTTTGGCAAAACAGAGCACAAGAACATAGCACTCACACGTCACCATGACTGGACGCACGTGTGCAATCACCGAGAAAGGAACGAGTCTAAGCCTAAACTCTATAGCAACTCCGTCCAACAGAACTTCTGTGGTGCTGGGAATGGTCTGTGCCGTCTAACACGGTGGCCACTGACCAGCCACACGCTGGCCACTATGTGCTTGAAATGTGGCGAGCTGTGTGGCCGAGGAACTGGGTTTGTACTTCCATTTAACTGTAATTAATTTACAATAAAGTAGGCACATTTTGCTACTGGCCCCCCCAGCATAACCCCCAGGTTTTGGGGAGAGATGCTGAACTCAATCTTAGGCAATATGGAAGGGGTCTGAGGACAGCCCCTGTTGAACAGCTAAATAGGAGTCTGGAGCTCCAGAAAGTGGTTGAAGCCACTTCTATCACCCAGATAATTAACTGAGTAGAAAAAAAACAAAGAAACTGAAGGGAAAAGAAGTCGAACAAGTTGAGGAAACACTGAAACACAGAGACAAAGAAGAGCCCATGGAGGAAACAAAAAGAGAAGCCCCGCAGCAAAGGGAAATTCATGAGAACGGCACCCGCAAAGGTCACAGGGGAAGGAGGTTTGGGAAGAGGAAGGGCAACCACGCAGATGGCCACGGAGGGCCAGGCTTGCTGGGGGGGCTAGGGGGGCCTGTGGGTGTGCCCCCTCCAGCAGAGCAGGGTGAGGCGTGACCAGAGGCAGGGCAAACAGAGGGGCAGTCCTCAGCTCTACCTGTAACACTTGTGAACAGCACAAATCCATCGATGACACACTGACCTACCGCCTGCCAACTCGCATTCTAAGTCAGTCGGGGTTAAAGCCTAGCACGGCCCAGCGGCCGCCCTCACAACGCCACGTAAGTGCCCACCTTTCTGGGTTTAGTTCTCTGGATACTGGGACACTGCCTTCTTGTTTTCCATCTCGCAATACAACCATGTAGCATTTATTCATAGTAAAAATAGTGAATAGATTTTCTTAAGGAAAAAATAAATTTATATCCAAGTATTTATTCAGAGTCCCAATGGCAGGATCTACAAATTTTCTCTCATAAAAGGAGCTGGCTGGGGCACCTGGGTGGCTCAGTCGGTTAAGCGACTGCCTTCGGCTCAGGTCATGATCCTGGAGTCCAGGGATCGAGTCCCGCATCGGGCTCCCTGCTCGGCGGGGAGTCTGCTTCTCCCTCTGACCCTCCCCCCTCTCATGCTCGCTCTCTCTCATTCTCTCTCTCTCAAATAAATAAAATCTAAAAAAAAAAAAAAAAGGAGCTGGCTGGGGCGCCTGAGTGGCTTAGTTGGTTAAGCATCTGCCTTCGGCTCCGGTCATGATCCCGGGGTCCTGGGATCGAGCCCCGCATCGGGCTCCCTGCTCAGCGGGGAGTCTGCTTCTCCCTCTCCCCCTGCTTGTACTTTTTCTAGCTGTCAAATAAATAAATAAAATCTTTAGGGAAAAAAAATTAAAGGAGCTGGCAGCTCATTTATTACTTAATTTTTTAAAATTTAAGTAATTCACATGATTTGAAACTCAAAACCATATCAAAAAACATGCACCGAAGGGCACCTGGGTGGCTCAGTCAGTTGAGCAGCATCTGACTTCAGCTCAGGTCATAATCCCAGGGTCCTGGGGTCAAGCCCTGCTTCAGGCTCCCTGCCCCTCCCCCCAACTCACGCGTTCTCTAATAAATAAATAAAAATCATTAAGAAAAAATACAGTGAGAAGTCCACACCCTCCTCTACTCTTGACCTCCCCAGCACAGCCAGACATGTGAATAATCAGGTCTATGAATTTTCTGTGTATGTGTCCAAGATTTCTTATGCCAATACAAATATACATTCCTACTTTTTCCACCAGTAGGGTATTATTCACATTGTACTGTAACTTCCCATTTTTCACTTAAACATGTTATCTTGGAACTCTTTCCATATCAATATAAAAAGGGTCTCCATGTTCCTTTATACATCCTGACAATCAATGTTAAACAGAAATCAAAATTGCAGGGGCACCTGGGTGGCTCAGTCAGTTGAGCATCTGACTCTTGATTTTGGCTCGGGTCATGATCTCAGGGTCCTGGGATTGAAGCCCCCAGTCGAGCCGGGCTCTGCACTCAGTGTGAAGCCTGCATAAGATTCTCACGCTTCCTCTGCCTCTCCCCCCACTAAAATAAATAAATAAATCTGAAGAGGAAGAAGAAGAAGAAGAAAAAGAAGAAATAATAATAATTAAAATTGCAAATCCCAACCATGAAAGTAAGAGGGATTTGTATGAGCCCGGAGGCACCGATAGCGAGTTGTCAGCCCTGGAATTTATTAATCATCTTTTAAATACCTTAAAAAAACAAAACAAAAACAAACTTGAAAGCAGTGAGAATCAACCACAGTTAAAGAGTACCTGCTTTCATGAGCTATGAAAAACATTCTAGATACTTAAAACCTAATATATTTAAACCATAAATAAAATTCCTGGAGTAGTTTCTTAGAGGAAATAGATGCAGTACTCATAAAATCAAGGTTCCATATAAAGCTCCTTTACCCATTAAACACCTTTTGGAAACAGTTCACTAGTGAACCCCAGCCCAGGGCAGTGATGCGTTTAACTCCAGTAATTACTATCCAAAGGGATGGACTTTGTGCTACAATAAAAGCAAGTTTCCTCGCTGAGCTGCTATGATCCTGAGATCTCACATCCTGCCCTAATGCAATTAGCCTACAGAGAGCTAATTACCTAATCGAGGGATCACAGTTCCACTGACATCTTACTTCCTCCAACAGTAATAAACACCAGGGCGCTAAGATAGCACCTGATTAGTGGGCTGCATTAGTGTTTACAAGGTGGTTTCAGCTGGTGATGTGTTCTCTGCATACAGTTCGGTTCAAAGAATGCTTTCCTAACCAAAAGAAACAGCTCTTTTCATGTTACAGGACAGCATTTTATAAAAACAAGAGGACTCTTTGGGGTAACATAAATCATCTGACATAACATAGGACATCAAGAGACAGTGCCTTTCAGCACGATGCCTATATAACATCAGCCCCTTCATTCCTCCTAGAACCACTACGTATCTTTGCACCATACCCTGTTAAGTATTTGTCCAATTCTCAAGAAACCACTAAACTATTCAAAAATAGTTCAACATTATGGTCACACTTACTTACTTCAATACAAATAAGCCATATTCTAACTTGTATGTTTTGTTTTGTCCCTTTCAAAAGCTTATTCCAAAGTTCTGAAAGGCAAAAATTTCAGAGTGCTAGAGTAAACTGTCGAGGGCGATCCGATAAAAAGAGTGCTGTGGGAAAGCCTAAGAGATACGTAACATATTGGTTCTATAACCCAGGCATGAGTCCAGTGTTTCAAAAGGTGGCTAGGACTAAACTCCACTCTCATTTCCAAGATACTCTAGAAAAATGAGTTTATTTCATTTAATACATGACAGGCCAGGAAAATGGATTCAAACAGTATCAGTCGGTTTAGAAAAGAAAAACCAACTTTCATTCTCCATGAAGTGCTTGAACAGTTGAATATCCTCTATCATATTCTATCAGAAAGCGGCAGCTAAAACTGCTACAGAGGAAGCCGGAAAAAAGCACAGGGGGGAGGCACACTGCATTGTTCACGGAGTGCCCAACAACACTTGCCTGACTTTGGGCACCACCATCCGATGCTGCACCATAAGCGTGTGGCCGATCGATGCCATCAGAGTAAAGGCCTCCTCGCTGGCTGAGTCCCTCCACACCAGGTTTAACAGGGTGTTGGTCTGCTGCTTCGTGTCCAACTTCTTCAGACACTCCTCTGTTATGTATGGTACTGAGAGCCTACCATCCTCCTAAAACACACCACATAAATTGCTCTGAGTTAATGACGTTTTATTACAAATGACCCTCTACACCACACACACACATGAAATGTGATCTTACTTCAATGGAAAATAAAACGTAGGCATTATCTAAAAGTTACCCACATCACAATGGACAAATCAATATCTCTCCAAATGCATCCATTAAAGTAATACGAAAATCTCTAGAGCTCCACAGTCACTACCTATATTAGGCACCAATTTTATCCAGCATTAACACCACAGGGACTGTAAATACTCAGTTGTTGCCTACTGATGTGACAATATTTCAGTATTGACATTTTAAGAAAAATTAATTTCATATCTTTAGACACCATCGTACTAAGCATACATGGGTGGGAATATATTACCATCTAGCAGAATTTCCATTTTAAATTATTTGGGAGATTACAGTTTAAGCAAAAATATTAAATAATTTATTTTTAGAAAAACAAATGAGATATATTTATCTTAATTTCTCTAAAGATCTGATTCACCGAATAAAACCTGAACTAAGACACTAAGCATTTACCTATTTGGGGTATTAACCAAAGATACGTACTTTTCTCATATATGTATGTATATATCTAAGTATATATAAATATGAATATATATACACAACACTGGGTATTGCTGACTACATTGTTTGGAAACTTAAATGGATATAATTTATGTAACTTATAATAATCTATCAAAACATTGCTTTAGATAAAAGTAATAAATTCTATCTGTCAAACTCGAATCTGTAAATAAGATGCACCTAATAAAAGGAGTTAGGAAAAGACTACATTGGTACTATTTTTGTAGTGTACATATTTAAAATAAATTATACACAAACAATAACTAAACTGATTATATAGAAACCTAAGAGTTTATAAACAGTGAAATTTGACTCTGGAAAATCTCATTCAATCAAATTAAAGTCTACATAATTCCCATAGGAAATAAAAGGCCATATATAAGCAGCCATCAAAAGATCTGACCGAAAAATAAAGAAAAGATTTTGAGTCAAACCTGTTGAGTACCTGGCCTACTACTGGGTCACTGGTTCTGAACCCAAATGTGGACAAGAAGGGAGAGAGGATAAACAATGCAAGGGAAAAATGAAGAGAAAAAAATGAAAAAGAGAAACAAAAGTACCACGTCATATAATTCTAGTAACAGAGACCTTGAAACCCTTGTATATTAAGAAAAAGAAAGTGGAGTAAAATTTCCCAAAAATATAAGTAAGAAAATTAAGCTGCACTTTTTTTTTTTTTTTTGCAGTTTGTCAAAAAAAATTTTAATGACTTTATGGGATGCCTAGCCCATGCAATGGCTCACACTTCAAAGGCTTACATTTAGAAACTTCAAAATAAAAGTTCTAAGCCATATTCTCCAATAGTCTTAGGGGCTTTAAAAAAAATTTTTTTTTAATTTAAACTCAATTTAGTTAACCTATGGTGTATTATTAGTTTCTGGGGGAGAGGTCAGTGATTCATCAGTCTTAAACAACACCCAGGGCTCATTCCAGCACATGCCCTCCTTCGTGCCCATCCCCCAGTTACCCCAGCCCCCTCCTCCCTCCCGCCAGCAACCCTCTCGGTAGGTTTCCTAGAATTAAGAGCCTCTTATGTCATAGGACTTCACTCATACGTGGAATGTAAGAAACCAAACAGATGAACACAGGGGAAGGGGAAGAAAAAAATAACATCAGAGAGGGAGGCAAGTCGCACTTTTTGTATGTTCTGAGCAGTGTAACCGCAAGCAAGTGAGCCTGGGCATTCTTTGGTTTCCCGTGTCTCACATTCTGCTCTCCTGTTTGTGTCCACAGTGAGAAGGGACTTCCTAACCTTCCTTCTCCAGCAGACGCAGCCCAGAGCCTCATTTCACGTGGACACAGATTATATTGTGTATAAACATTATAATTTCACAGCTTCTCCAGAAGGTTAAGCATTAAAAAAGTGTCTTCTAAAAACAAAAGTTTTATCTACATTCCATCTACAGAATCCCATTTTTTTTTTTACCACATAAAAAATTCACATTTTTATGTGCAGTTCTGAATTCTGACAGATGCAAGACTTCCAGCTTCCACCAAAACATTCAGTTTTGCCCCTTTGTAACTGGCCCTCCCCCTAGCTGTAAGGGGCAATGACTCATCTGTTTTTTCTTATTGTTATGACTTTTTTCATCTCTGCTAATGAAGCTATTTGTATCAGAAGGCACAGTACTAACACATCCTTTCACTTCACAAGATCCTAAAGATTTACGTCCCCTGGAAAACCTGAGCCACTCTGCTGTGTATTTTTCCTGGGATTGGACTTAGTATTAATCAGTGGGAAATTTCCTAACAAAAAAATATTTAAACCCATGTCAGCCTTATATCAAGTTATTTCAATTGTGTAATTAAGAGAAAAATCAGCAGATATGTCACTGAAGACACACAAATTATGTATGTGTATAATGCAAAGTATACTGCAAAGCTTTTTATTCCTTGAAAATACATAGCAAATCATGCTTATACGTTACAATAAACTCAATATTCATTTTCTAATAAATCTAACATTTGGCATCCACAAAACTGCCAAAAATAAACAGGAGACATTACTTGATGTCTACAAGATAGGGTAAGGAAGAAAACCTTTTTTCCCTTTGAGGCTGGGAGAAGGGGAGGGCGTGGCTGCTGATGGGAGCGGGTTTCTGTGCAGACAATGCTCTACCCGAGTGATGGTGGCTGCAATTAGGCGAATATACTGAGAAATCACTCAACTGTACATCACTTTAAAAGGGCGAATTTTATGGTAAAGTATATCTCAATAAAGTTGCTATAAAAAATTCTTAAAAACAGAACAAATGCGTGGCACACAGTAAATGCGCTTCCTGAGAACTAGAAACTTATGAGCCTTTTAACTCAACAATTTCACTTCTGGGAAAATTTCCCAAGTAACAAATTAATATACAGCATGGCCTACTCTGCATAAAAAACCCACCTAACTATGTACCCCCACATATACTTCTATGGATGGGCAGGAGAAGGTGTGGAAGGACATCCCAATCCCCAGTCGCCAGGATGGTCATCTCTGGAAAGAACAGGGTGGCTGAGGAAGGGAGGGGACTTCATCTGCAGTCTGAATGCTTTACAACAAGAACGCTTTCATGTATCACTTATATAGCTAAAAATAAGGAAGGACACAAAGTTAAAAGTGACTTCAAAATCAGACAGAGTGACACGCAGTGTAATTCGTTCGCTGACCCCCAGGCCCCCCTGGAGCTTACCGGAGCGCTTGGCTGCTTGTCTGCTGCTTCACCCTCATCTTCCGAGTCACTGGCCGAATCTTGACAGCTCGTGCCGGCAGCTGAAACTGGTAGCTGAGAGAGAAAGGTCTGGAGTACCCTTAAATACACCAGCAGTCCTTCCTCAGAGAGGGTCCCTTTGTAAAACAGTCAGTTGTAGTATTTCATTAGAAATGCTCAAACAGAAACTAGAAAACTCAGGTATCATTTTTCTTATATTCAGAGAGACATTTCTGACCACAACTTATTATCAAAATTCTAATAACTCATGTACAGATGTATGAAAACACATCAGAGAGAGAGGCTGTAATCCTAGAACAGGCGCACGTTAGAAGCTCGGCGTAAACGGGGATGACAACCCTGCACTCGCGGTTCTCCCATTCAACTTTAAAATTCTTCTTAATCTGTGTGGCCTTGTAACACGTACCTGAATCAGGCCTTTTTTTTTTTTTTTTTAAGTAATCTCTACACCCATGGTGGGGCTCAAACTCACAACCCGGAGATCAAGCGTCACATACTCCACCGATGGAGCCAGACAGGCGTCGCTGAATAGGGACTTTTGTGTGTGCTTAGAAACTTTCCCCACTGTCTAGGACACAGACCTTCAGCAAATACACTCTTACAAGGAATCCACCCCACCCCCAGGGGCCACCTTGACAACATACACCTGCCACTGGATTTCCTTCTCTTATGACTTCTATCTGCCAGTACTATGTATATATGAGTTCAAGTAAAGCATGTCTTTTATCTCATACCCAGGTAATGCTCGCCAACAGTTAAGACAAAGAAGAAGAGCCATGGTGCCCCACTGCTTGTCTTGGAGCACCTGCTCTCCAGTAACAACAGTGCACTCAGGAAGGGCTCGTAAGGGAAAACAGTGTGTGCATCCGCTAAGGCTGGAATGATGAAATGAAAAATCTGATCTGTAAAAGGTGCTGCCAACAACTCCTCAGTGAAGGCGCTAAAAACTTGCTGCCTGAAAGAAAAATGGAAGCTTTTATCGAAACATATTGTTCATAAAATCACTGATTAAAATTAACTTACAAAATATTCTTTTCTAAATTAATTGAAGCTAAGCATTCAATATCAACTAAACTGCCTTGAAATTAACTGATTCTGTGTATTCCCTATTAAGGAAACTCTACCATGTTTTTATATCTTTCAACAGAAGACAGGAAAATAACCAGACCATCAGAATTATAAATTTATATTAGGGTACAGGCCAAACAGAAATAGTAAAACTTTTCTTTAAACTAAGTCACATTAATAAAGTAAAAATTTGACTTTGAAGTCTTTATGTAAAATAGCATCCATGTAAAAGTTATTGTCAGATACAGAACCTGTGAACTTACAAAATCAGTAAATTATCCCATTCTCACCTTGCACCTTCTGGACAGGAGTTGTAAGTAAAGTGCAATGGTTTCAGAACATTCTCTAGCAAAATGTTTGCTATAGGAACTCGAGATAAATCAGAATATTCAATACTTGATGGAAGCTTGCTGTTAATTAACAAATAGAGAGATCTATAATACCCTAAAAGAAAGGAAAAACACATATTTAAAATTTGGTACCTTCATCATGAGGGAAAAAAAATGTGTCAATTTTTAAATGCTTTTTATAAATCTCCATGGCTCCAAATTTAAGTTAATTCTTCTTCAACTTTCCTTTTTTGTTAAATGTTACTAGTTAAAAAGACAATGGCCCCCCTTTTTTAAGTTTATTAATTTTTTAAAGTAATCTCTACACCCAACGTGGGGCTTGAGCTCCCGACCCTGAGATCAAGAGTCACATGCTCTACCGACTAAGCCAGCTGGGAGCCCCTTGACCTTTTTTATTAAGGAAAAGTTAAATACATAAGTAGCCTGAGATGGTATATATACTCCATGTACCCACCACCCACTCCTCCATTCACTGGGAAGCAAATCTAAAATATGATGATTTCAGTGTGTCATCAAAGGACTTTACTTTTCTTAAAAATACCATTATGACAGCTAAATTAAATTAAGAATTCCTTGCTATCACAAGCATCTAGTCAGTGTTCAAGTGCCCAACTCTCTCTTGCTATATTTTACTTAACTGGTTTGCTTGAATCAGGATCTAAGTAAGGCCCATACATTGTGAGGGCTTCATTTGCCTCTTAAGCATCCTCCAAGTACTTAACTAGTTTTGTGGTTTTTAAAAAGCATGTTGAACTCAGGACTTAGACATATTTCAATTTACTGCAGTGGTTATCCTAATTAATTCTCACACTGTCCTGTCTTTGGGCAATGGGGTAGGCTGTGGGCAGGCCCCTGAGCTCCACTGCTCATGAAGAGCATCTCCAGACTCACCTGTCCTCACCTCCTGACCTGGAGCCAGGATCTGGCACCACCAGCCTTTTCATCCTTTTAGAGGAAATGATGGCTTTGGAGACCAAAATATGGGCACCAGGGAATTCAAGCTGAAGCAACAACTTTTATGACCTTACTACACTTTTGATGGGATTGCAGGGTGTGCAGTAAACATCAACTCTGGCATCACCAATGATCCAAATCCTACAGCTTTTTAAATATATTTGCCCCCCACCTTTTTAAAGATTTTATTTATTTATTTGACAGAGAGAGACACAGCGAGAGAAGGAACACAAGCAGGGGGAGTGGGAGAGGGAGAAGCAGGGGCAGAGGGAGAGGGAGAAGCAGGCTTCCTGCGGAGCAGGGAGCCCGACGTGGGGCTCCATCCCAGGACCCTGGGATCATGACCTGAGCCGAAGGCAGACGCCCAACGACTGAGCCACCCAAGAACAATCTTCAGGTGTAGTTTGTCCAGACACATTTGGTAGTGCACATTAAAAACACAATCCATTTGGTTTACTTTCTGAAAACAGTCCTACACAAATTTATGAAGAGGCCGCTTTTAGGCAACAGGCTTGAGCCATGGAAACTTGATCAGAGCACGAGGCCCTGGCGGAACACAGACAGGCCCATCAGGCAACCCACCTTGAACTAGCCATAGGCCCTAACGGACCAATGGGCTCCTTACAACCAGGCACGGTTACCAAAAAGGGAGAAAATTCCCTATGTCGCCAGACATCCTCACCTTCTCCGTTTACAAACAGGCCCCCCAGCCTCTGCTCATTTCTATGCCCTTTGTTCGGCCTCAGGTGAATCCTTTCAAGCAGCCTGGGCCAGCTTCCACCCCTACCGAGCCAATCAGCGCCCCACAACTGGGGCCCCCCATCTGATCAGACAGACTCCACAATCTGTACCTGAGGCATGACCACTAAGCCCTGACTACTCGGTGCTCTGTCTTTACACGACTATGTAACTCCAACTCCAAACTCATGTATTTTGATCACTAGTGAAACTCAACAGAGACGCCTGAAAGCTCTTCTGCTGTGAGACTGAGAAGATGGAAGTGGGTGACACAGATGAAGGGGATGAAGAGCTGCAAACCTCCAGCCACAAAATCAGTAAGTCACGGAGATTAAGGGGAAAAAAAAAAAAAAAAAGCACAGCACAGGGAATACATTAAGAATTTTAAAAAACACCACATCAAGAAAATTTTAAAAATATTATGGGGCGCCTGTGTGGCTCATTCTGTTAAGCATCTGCCCTCAGCTCGGGTCATGATCTCAAGGTCCTGGGATCGAGTCCCGCATCGGGCTCCCTGCTCATCGGGGAACCTGCTTCACCCCTGCCTGCCACTCCCCCTGCTTGTGCTCTATGTCAAATAAATAAATAAAATCTTAAAAAAAGATGATACCATTAATATGTCAACATCAATCCCTGTATGTACTGAACAGACTACCTGACAGCATGACTAGAGTATGAAGTTCTGCTGCATTTGTTAAAAGCTTCATGTTAAGTCACAGCACATATTGTATAATCATACAAACTGTAATTAGTAAACACTGCCAAATTTTAGACTCCTAATGCCAGGGAGAAACAGATGAATGGAATTAAGAGGAACAAACTTCCAGTGAAATCAGTAAGTCACGGAGATGAAAGTACAGCACAGGGAGTAGAGTCAACAGCAACGGTGCAGGGGACAAACGGGGGCCACACTTGTCGTGGGGAGCCCTGAGCACCGCATGGAGCTGTGGCATCACCTGATGGCATCACTGCGTGTCCCCACAGAAGATGCCAGAAGCGGCAGTTTCACCGCAAGATTGTGACACTCTACTTCTAGACACATTTCAAAATAATGCATTTCTCAGTTACGTTCTTTACACTTTTAGAAAACAAGAAAAGTAAAAATTCTCATGATTGCTCAGCCTTAAATCAATATACACAATAATGCATCAATTGATAAAGGATGATTTCTAATTATCGTTACTTTGTTTTTTAAAAGATCAAATCCCACGAATTTCAATCTACTTTTAGTTGACTCCCTAATTTTTCAACAAACTAAATAGGTTTCCTTTTTTTTTTTTTAAGATTTTATTTATTTATTAGAGAAAGAGAGAGAAAGCACAGTGATGTGAGGGGCAGAGAAGCAGACGCCCCGCTGAGCAGGGAGCCCGATGTGGGGCTCGATCCCAGGATCCTGGGAACATGACCTGAGCCCAAGGCAGACGCTTAACCGACTGAGCCACCCAGGCCTACCCACCCCCTTTTTTTTTTAAATCTAAGCCAAAAGCTAAGCCTGAGATGTATACGAATTTAATTTTTACAGTTTTAGTATTGAGGATTAAATTAGCTAGGTTTAGCCTACATTAGTCTGTCACCTCTGGAAAACAAAAGGAAACTTATTTATGGTTTTACCAGTGACTCCTGCCTTCCAGAATCACCTATAGCCCCTCTTATAACAAATAACATACCTATTTTTTAATGCTAATACTTCTGAAGTCCAAGCCCTGAAGTGTTCGACTTCCTAGCTGTGAGATTACTGGGAGTCAGATTTTTATTTTTATTTTTAAAGATTTTATTTATTTATGACAGAGAGAGACAGCGAGAGAGGGAGCACAAGCAGGGGGAGTGGGAGAGGGAGAAGCAGGCTTCCCGCGGAGCAGGGAGCCCGACGCGGGGCTCGATCCCAGGACCCTGGGACCATGACCTGAGCCGAAGGCAGACGCCCAACGACGGAGCCACCCAGGCGCCAAATTTTTAAATTTTTGTTTTACACAGCTTAACTCATCATAAAAGTTTTAGAAATCCTGTGTATTTCATAGTCACTAACGTGTCCTCCGAGGAATTTCGGGTCTAGATTTTACCTTATCGGAAGAGGGCCAACACGTAAGAGCTTTGACACCCAGGCAGAAAGAAAACCCCGAGTCAGGCTCTTCCCTGCTCTGCTGAACTGCCGTGAGGACTGAGATTACTTCCGACTGAGACCGGCTATCCCGCTGACTTGTCTCTCGCACCTGCAGCACTACTTACTGCCCCTCCCACGGGGACACGGCCGCTGGCTCAGCGACGTGAGGACCGGCTGCTGCAGATACGCGTACGCGAAGCACCCACAACAGTTTCTGGAAGCATGCATTTGCTTCGTTTTCAAGCAACAGGAAAATTTAGAGTGGACCACATTTCCAGATGTTTAGGGCGGGGAGAGCTGAGGACAAACGTCAGCACTCGTGCCTCCAGCAGGTGCTCCCCTCAGTAGTGCCCTGTCACAGTCACTCTTGGTGTTTAGAGCGTGTGTACAGAGCAGCCTGCCTACGCACAGCCCCAACCCCATCTGCTACCTACCATTCTGAATCATGTAGTGCAAAATCTGTTCAATGATGGACACCACATAGCTAGCGTCTTGTAAAACAGGCAAATAAGTATTCTCAGATGAAAACACCTCAAGCATCCTCATTGGAAGTGCAACATTCAAACTGTCATCATTACAGTTTTGCAATAACCTGTAAAAACAAACCAAAACAAAAAGTATTCACATACTTACTGGATGGCAAATGTCATCCCAAACTCCCGCAAATGACTCTCCTTCACTACGGTGTTTGAGCCACTCTGTTCTAGTACCAGAGGTCTCTGAAAACAGGCATGACTCGAGGACAGACAGGACAATAACTTCACACTTCCTTTGGAGTACTTACTACGTGCCCAACAGCATGCTGATACCGGTTTGTACAGATGAGAAATGCCAATCACAGAGGGAAAAACAGACGAGGAAAATCAGAGAGCACAAATGTACTGTGAGAAGTGTTATCTCGCTAAAAGTGCTTAACTCCTTCAAAGAGCTCCTCAAGACTTTCCACACCTGTGAGAAGTTGCTGACTCGATGGGATTTACCTGCAACAGAGGCTCATCAACCTCTTTATTTGAAATAAACATGTAAGTCGCTCAGATCCATCCAACTGCTGGACAAACAGGGAGCTGTGTTTAATTAAGTTCTGATACATCCATATCTGAAACATCAAAACATGCACATCACTCTCAATCCAGAAAAAGCTCACTGTTTACAGTACATAACAATCCAAATTTCCTTAAGTGGTAAGTAGATACTTAATCAAAGCATGATAAAAAGTAAATCCTCTAAGTTAGGTTTTATTTTGTAGTATATACCACACGTCTTTGATTTTCTATCTTAAAATAGCACATCAATATTAAGCTAAGTCACTAAATTTATCACTAGAACAAAGTACACTTAAAACTCATCTAAATCTGAAATAAAACAGCTCATTTGCAAAAATCAGCAATCCATCATAAAAACACATGAGAAATACAGCACTGATGCCAAGGTATATACAAGGGTATCTGTTCGCTTTACCTTTGCCTCTGCGTCTCCAGCATCCTTTCTGCTGGGATACTCCCCTTCCCGAACTCCATGAAATTTTGGTAGGAAACGCGATCATACAGCCCCACTGTGCCCAGTAAAAGCTCAGGTACGTAGTATGTGAGGTGACAAGAGACTGCACAGATCCCTTCATAATGCTTACATATATCAAATCATCACGGTGTACCCTTTAAATATCTTAAAATTTTGCCAACCACCCCTCAGTAGAGTTGGAAAAAAGTCAAGGATGTGCCAGGGTGAGGAGAACTCCCCATTCTCCTGGACACAACAACTGGGCAGTGCATTCAGCAAATGCTGAGTAAGATTTCTAACCTGCACCCAGGAGGCCTATCTGCTATGGACGTAGCTACCATAAGTGATTTTGAAAACTCAATACTTAACAAGGAAGTTCTTCTACTTTCTGTACTATATTCTTGTAAAACTGTTACTTGTTCGTTTTGTAAGACCCATTTGAAACCAGTTAAAATTAAGACAGCTTCTTAAATGGGGCTACTTACAAATGTGCCACATTCTTTCTTTGCCTGTTATCTGACAGGAGCACTTCTTCATATAAAATGTTATCAGACAAAATGCTGGGAGCGGGGTAGGGGGATAGGTTGGCCTGGTGATGGGTATTGAGGAGGGCACGTTCTGCATGGAGCACTGGGTGTTATGAACAAACAATGAATCATGGAACACTGCACCAAAAACTAATGATGTAATATATGGTGATTAACATAACAATAAAAAATTTAAAAAAATGCTAATGCAAAAGTGTTTTATAAAACCAATTACAATAGACCTAAGTTAGGTGGAGATAACTCTGTGACCCATTCCAAATACAAATTTGCCTACACACAAGCTTTCTTCTTCAGGTGTTTGGAGCTATCTCGTCCATATTTTCTCAGGAACCAACAGGATATAATACTCTCTGTACTACCTGACATATAGTTCATTCTAAATTGCCTGCTATCTTAACAAATAAAAATAGCCTGTACAGTAACTAAACATTATAAAAATCTAAAGGGCAACTGTAGGAACTTCAAGAATAAGGCTGTCAATATATAAACCAAGTAATTATGTTTCAATTTGCTTATGAGATTAAAAAAAAAACCCTCAAAGCAGTAGTGATACTTTACTTAAACATTCTCTGGACTGTGTTTTGAAGATTTTATTTATTTGAGAGAGAGAAGAGGGAGCTCTAGCGGAGGAGCAGAGCGGGAGAGGGAAAGAATCTCAAGTGGACTCTGTGCTGAGCGTGGAGCCCGACGTGGGGCTTGATCTCACCATCCTGAGATCACAACCTGAGCCGAAACCAAGAGTGAGACGCTTAAGTGACTGAGCCACCCAGGCAATCCTGGACTGTGTTTTGATAATATATTTCACAACCTTGACAAATGTACCAATAACATCCAAAAAGTTGTACATTAAACACTACATTAAATACTTACTTTGCCTAACTTTTTGTTACTATTTACTAAATGCAGATGAGTAAAGTTTTAAAAACATTCATTCTTTCTTGGGAAGTCAACTGAGGATATGTATCAATAAAATGAGGGAGTAAACCAAGAAAGCAAAAAGATAATGGCATCAGGAGGCAGGATCTAAAACTGAAGCAAAGCAACTGATTTTCCCAAGGTAATGACACAAGAATTTCCTGGAATCCAAGAAGATTAGCTCCAGGGAAACAGAGCATCAGACTAGCTGATATCTTTGATCATGGACAATTATACTGAGAAGCATTTTACAGTACTGTCAAAAGTAGAGGGCAACTTTATCAAGAGGCTCAAAGAAAGTTAAACAAAAGTCAGGCAATTATGAACTCCAGAATAATTAAATATAATCAGAGTACAGTATTTTAGCAGAGACCATAATTTATTTTTTTAAATTTTTTAAAGATTTTATTTATTTGACAGAGAGAGAGACACAGCGAGAGAGGGAACACAAGCAGGGGGAGGGGCAGAGGGAGAAGCAGGCTCTCCACTGAGCCGGGAGCCCGATGTGGGGCTCGATCCCAGGACCCCGGGATCATGACCTGAGCCGAAGGCAGTCGCTTAACGACTAAGCCACCCAGGCGCCCCGAGACCATAATTTAAAGTCATAATAATAAAAAATAAAGGGAGGAAATGCAGAAGACACAGCCATATAAACCTAGCTTTGCAAGAAGCATCTTAGAGAAACACAGAAGTAGCATCATGCTTATTCCTGGGGGGAATTAGGGAGCACGGAGACTGGGGCAGAGGGCCTCTTTCCCCACACGATTAATTTGTTGTTCTTGCATTTTTGTTTGCAAACTGAATAAACATTCAAGTTCACTTCTGTTCTATTAACCAGGTTTGATGACATTTAATTCTATTTGGTTTCAGAATCCGCACAGGAGCACTTGGCTTGGCTTTGCTAAAGGCGTGGGGGCAAACGTACATTCAGCCCCAAGCTGTGCATGAATTCTGCTGAAGCCGCCGCGTGGGGACCACAGACGGGCCCTCACACAGGAGCACGGCAGGAGCAGTTCTCCGGAGCAAAGGGGTGCTCTGGAGAGACACAGACGACTGGCACCCCGAGGCACCCGTACGTGGGTGCTCCTCAGCAGTGTCTCAATCTGAAAGACTCTAGTACAGGGAGACGTTGATGGCCTGTTCCAGGAAGCAAGCCTGACCATCTGCTACTGTACTTCTCTGACTCATTTTTTCACGAACTTCAGAGAGAAAGCCTGGAAAGAGGCTACACTTAAGGGAAGCCCAGAATGGGCAGACGAAGCCACTTTTACTGCCTCTCTAGACTGGACCTAGTTTATGGCAAGTTCTCAGGTTCCAGCCTAGCTCAACTCAGGAAGGAATGCTGCGTTCATTTTAAAGCCAAACACCAGAGAAGCAATAAACTGTTCCTGAATTTATGTTTCTTATGGGGATCTTTGTGGTATGTATGGTTGTAGTACGGAAAACTTTTCATTTTATACCATCTTTCAATGTAATTTGACATTTCTGTTACAAGTAAAGAAGAATTCCTAAGAATAAGTACATTTTTAACCTAATAATTACATAAGAAATCTCAGTATTTCCTGAGAAACTGGACACAGTAACAGGTTGCGTTTTTAGACAGTTCGTTCATCTGCGCACCCACCGGTGTTTTCCAAAACCGTCCCTCATCGCGGACGACGTCCGAAGCCTATGTCTGACAGTGCCAGTTATTGGCGGTGCTCTGACAGCGAGGCCCTGACGCCAGAGATTCAGGCGCGCACAGACGGCCCGCGCAGCAGCGCGTCAGAGGCCCGTCACCGCGCCGGAAGGGGGGCACAGGTCTGGAGGGCCCTGGGTGCGACAGGGGTTGATGACTACGGACACGAGTACTGCGCGCGTGGTGGGCCGGTCAATACAGTACCCTACTTCTTCTTATACTTGAAAGTTTCCATAAAGAAACCCAGAAAACAAAAAACAGAACTACCGACAGTTTACTTGGCTCTTTAAGAGGTAACGCACATCACCACCGAGGTGACCTACCGCGGCGGGCCGAGGGCAGTTCCCAAAGGCACCGTGGAGGGCTCTGTGACCCCATTCAAAACACATCAACAAGGACAAGTGAAGGCGCAGTCAGCACTCACCAAACGCTTGGAGTCTTCGCTCTGCTTGTAGAAAAACAGAAGCTGCCTCGCCAAAAGGGTAAGGTTGGGCCCACTGGCAACGGAGAAAGCACCCCCCGACTGAGAGGCGGCGGCGCGGCGATCGAACGCGCTTCTCTGGACGGCGTGCTGGAGGCGAGACAGACCACAGCAGGCGTGACCGGGGGGTGCGGCCGCGGCGAGCCCAGGGAGCCCCGGGGGGCTGCGG
>NW_027397161.1:147572-173581 GCF_003265705.2 Callorhinus ursinus | reverse complement strand
GGGGGGGCGGGGCTGCGGGGTGGGAGGCGGGGCTGCGGGGCGGGGCTGCGCGGCGGGAGGCGGGGCTGCGCGGCGGGGGGCGGGGCTGCGCGGCGGGGGCGGGGCTCCCAGTCTGGGTTCCGCAGCCGGCGCCATTCGGGACGTTCTCACGGAAAGGTGAAATGAAACCCAGAAAACTTGGGATGGAAGGAAGACCCTTCAGTCCCCCAAAGACTCTTCCAACACTTCCACCTTTAGCTGCGGCCCAGGTTGCTATTTTATTATTTAAAAATCACCTCAAACTCCCCTGTCTATAAATGTTTATGTAAATATAAACTACTAAAATTAATTACTGGGGAAAACACTATTATCAACATTAGCTTTGATTACACAGGTGTACTAAGATACCCACAAAATGGATTCCACTTCTAAGACTCCGAGGCCATATTTAGAATAAGCTCTGGCATGCCTAATTCTTTCCCAGCTTAAAAGCAAACTTACCTGCTGTTTCCGGTCTCTGTAGCCTCGTATAAAGGACTGTATAATTATTGCATTTTTCAATCTTCGCCTTTCCTCCTGCATAATGGAAGGAGGGAGGTACAATGGGTCATAGTGAAATGACATTTAGCTAGCAAAGACTTAAGAAAAAAAATTATAGAATTTACATACCACAAAATTCACTTTTAAGTGTACCAGTCACCAATTTTTAAAATATTCAAAATTCAAGTATCACCATGATCTAATTTTAGAATACTTTCATCACCCACTCCAAAACCCCCTGTACCCATTAGCACTCACTCCTCAACCCCTGCCCTGGCTCCCCCATCCCTGGCAACCACTAATCAAATTTGTCTGTGTGGGAATGCCTATTCTGGACGTGTCTTATAATGCAATCATATAATATGTGGCCTTTTCTGTCTGACTTTTTTCACTTGGCACGATATTTTCAAGGTTCATCCATGCCGTATCACGTATCAATACTATACTTTTTTTTAAAGGTTTTTTTAATTTATTCATTTGAGAGAGCGAGAATGAGAGAGAGAGAGAGAGCACATGCGAGGGGGGAGGGTCAGAGGGAGAAGCAGACTCCCTGCCGAGCAGGGAGCCCGATGCGGGACTCGATCCCGGGACTCCAGGATCATGACCTGAGCCGAAGGCAGTCGCTTAACCGACTGAGCCATCCAGGCGCCCCAATACTGTAACACTTTTAATCGCCAATTAATATTTCACCATATGGATGTCTCACATTTTGTTTATCCATTTACTACCTGATAGACATTTGGGCTGTTTCCACTTTGGGCTATTATGAATAATACTGCTGTGGACATTCACATAAAAGTATTGTGTGGACACAGGTTTTCATTTCTCTTGGGTATATGCCTAGGAGTGGAACCAACATTTGAGGAATTGCCAGACTGTTTTCCAAAATGGCTACACCATTTCACAATCCCACCAGCATAGTAAGACTTATAATAACAATTTTAGTTTTAAGTATAGAAAGAATACAGACAACCCAAACATCGATTTTGAAAGCCACTTTTCTTATCTCAAAGCAGAAAATTCCAGTTTTGATTAAGGCTGTCTTTAAAATTTTCAGTGACCTAGCAAAAATATTCATTCTTCACATCACCGTAACCAATGCAGCTCCCACTGTTTGAAAGCCTACTATGTGCCAGCCCTAAGAGAGACACTGCACAATCATCTTTAGACAACTACTATTCCCCGTTTTATGATGCAGAAGCTGAAATTTCCATGAAGATAAAGTGATGCTGGAAGACCTAAGAGAGTCAGAATTCAGAGCCAAGTGTGACACTAAAACCTGTACTCATCCTACCACATGACATTGTTTTATGTCTTCTATGAATGCCACCTGCCAGGCTTGAAATACACATGTGCACACACACAATCCTAGGACGGCAGAACACCAATCAGGTCACCCAAGTGTACTTCCTGAGCTTCAAGTGGTTATAGCAAAGGAACCCCTGAGCTTAAACCTAGTTTGGGAATCTATTCATTACTACGATGATTCTAAGAGCCCTTCATTAAAAACCCATATATGGTCCCATCAGTTTTCAAAACGTTTATTTTTATTCATTCAGGTGTTCACTAAGGAGGAAGTTTTGGTAGCATTCTAGCCTTTTGGCTGGGACAGGGACTTTTAGAGTCTCAAAACTGGAGTTTAAACATTATCTTTAATAACCCATAATTATGTTCGTGAAATTAAAAGAGAACTGGGAAATAAATGAAACAATCAAAGAAAATTCTAGAATTAAAATAAAATCTGAAATTCAGCATTCAATAGATATATGTAACAATTAGACACTGGTAAAGAGATAATCTGTAAATTAGAAGTTAGGTCAGAAGAAAATATCCAAACCAAAGTAGAAATATTCAAAAGGATAAATATACAGAAGAGTATAGGAGACATATATGACACAATGCAAAGGTCAAATATGTACGTAATTTGAGTCCAAGAAGAAGAGGAGAGGAAGAATGGAGCAGAAACACTACTCAAGATATGAAGGCTGAGAATTTTCCAGAAAAGATGAAAAGACATCAACCAATAAATATTTCTCGTTTCAGCAGTCATTTTCAACTGACAGCAATTCTACCACCCAGGGGACATTTGGTAATTTCTGGAGACATTCTTGGTTATCTCACCTGGAGGGAGGGAGTACTGTGGCATCTAGTGGGTAGAGTAGAGGCCATGGATGCTGCTAAACACCCTTCAAATGTACAGGATAAGCCCCCACAACAAGGAATTATCTGGTCCAAAATGTCAACAGAGCTGAGGTTGAGAAACCCCGCCTAAAACCCTTTTATTTGCTGTTTCCTCCACCAAGAATGCTCTTCCTCCAGCTTTCCATAAGGCAGCTTCTTTTTCATCCTTCAGTTATCAGCTCAACTCTAACCAGCTCAGAGAGTCCTTCCCTGAACACCCTTCCCCATCACTATCACCTTACTCCACTGCCTTCATGGCACTTATCACTGGCTTACATCTGTGCTCTAGAACCCAGCAAGAACATTATCCATCTTATTCA
Source organism: Callorhinus ursinus (assembly GCF_003265705.2). Classification (NCBI taxonomy): domain Eukaryota; kingdom Metazoa; phylum Chordata; class Mammalia; order Carnivora; family Otariidae; genus Callorhinus; species Callorhinus ursinus. The sequence continues at coordinate 170,561 of NW_027397161.1, read as the reverse complement.
CTATCCATATACCCAGCAAGCAGCACAGTACCTGGAATATATCAAGCTCTCAATTAATATTTGTTAAAGGAACGAATGAATTATTAGAAAATAAAACAAAACAAAAATCTGGAAAAGTAGGCCATAAAATACCATAATTGCTGATTAATCAACAAAATAAAGCCATTTTGAGAAATTGTCACCAGAGAGGTGAAATGTAAAATAAAGAATATATTAAAACAAAAATAAATAAATAAAATAAAGAATAAAACAACTGTCACTAGCTCCATTCGTTTATTTATCTTCTTCACAAATAGTTAAGAAATTTGCCTTAACAGTGAGTTTTCTTCTTTTGCTTGGCAAAACATGAACATGATACACTAAGCCTGTCTAGATCTTCTAGAAACCATTATCATAAGCAAGCAAGTGAACTTTATAAAAGCCTGCCCGCCCCCCCTTTCTGGAAACTGCCCTTTTAGTCCATCTTTTTCCACACTGGTTCCAGAATAAATTACTTATTATAAAATCCAAAAAATCCAGAAATGCTTCTAAAATTTAATAGATATATATGTTATGTCACATATAACATACATATATCTACACACCTGTATGACAGTAAAGCCAAGACTTATTTAAATGCTATGGAAAAATGCTTATTTAAAGAGACTATTACGAAACTGTTTTTACCTCTCTCTTTCTTCTTTCTTCCTGAGTACGATGTAAAAGAGAAGCCTTTTCTTCCTAAACACAAAAAGAGAAAAGATAAAGAAGGCTAATTTCAAATTCTAAAATACTCTCAAACAAAAATTATACAATGTCTTAACCAAAAAAGGATTCTAAAGATCATACAAACATTCTGACTTAATGAGAAATCTGAGGCACAAGAGGTTAAACAGCCCCCCCGCCAGATCACAGACCTAATTAAAGTTAGTATTTCAGTAGTTTTCTAAGAATAAAATCTGATTTCTTTACACACACAAGAGAGTTCAAGTAAAACTGGGAATATCTGAATAATATCAGTGCATTATATCAATGTCAATATCCTGGTTGTGATTATAATACTACAGTTTTGCAAAATATAACCCCCCCCAGGGGAAATCAGGCAATGTGAACAAGGGATTTTTCTGTATTATTTCTAACAGCTGCACATGAGCCTACAATTACCTCAATAAAATTTTGATTTTTTTATGAATTCATTTTGATGAATTTTTGATGAAACAAAATTGAGTATTGTTACTGAATTTTTAAAAATTCTCTTTTCATCATAAAACTAAATTTTGAACAAAATTACTGGTATATAGAAGGAACCAAAGTAATAAATGGGAAACTTAAACATTTCAAATGAAATAAAAATACTTAAAGATAACCCTCCTTCCCCCCAGAACTGTTCAAGTCTATATAGTGTATGGGCATTTTATTTTTATAAATGTAATCCAAAAGAAAATTAACAGTCCAAGACATTATATATGAATCATTATAAAAATGAATAAACAGACCTCTTAACAAAAACAAACACAACATCAAAGCAGTGTCAGAAGGCAAGTAATTAAGCCAATTTAAAATTATACATTGATATGTGAATAAACAGTGTGCAGAATGAAAAGTTTCTCACTGACAAAATTTAAAGCCAAAGAAATAAATCCAGGGCACCTGGCTGGCTCAGTCAATGGAGCATGCAAATCTTGATCTCAGGGTCATGAGTTTGAGCCCCATATATTGGGCACAGAGCTTACTTAAAAAAAGAAAAAAGAAAGGAAAGAAATCCTCCAGATATTTCCCACTATAAATAATCTCATTTCTTGAATTTCAAATAAAAAGCCTTTATCTACCACATGACCAAAGTCAGAAAAATGTTTTGTTTTAAATTTTAATTAAAAGGAGGAGGGGGAATGGAAAATTTAAAGTAAAAAGTGCAAAGTTATGATGGTCAGAATTTGGGAAAGCTTCTAGAAAAAAATTTCTAGCCAGTATCCTTATTTACGAATAGAACTGTTTGTGTCTATGCTTTCCTTTCCTTTTATCTCCATTTGATCAGATTTAATATATGTTCATTATTTGGTTAGAGCTAAAAAGCCAAGATTCCTTAAAATAATATACACTGTTACAACTATGAAAAAATACACTTAAGTTTGAAATTAGGGTGGGGGCATGGGGTAACTGGGTGATGGGCATTAAGGAGGCCATGTGATGTGATGAGCACTGGTTTGTTATATGCAAGTGGTAAATTATTGAACACTACACCTAAAACTAATGATGTACTATATATGTTGGCTAAGTGAATAAAAAAAAATTTCTCTGAAATTCAACAAACCAACATTTTACCTTAAAAACATGGTACATAATGGTACATGCTGGCAAAATAGCCACTACATTTACTTCCACGTACAGATAAGCTCCTAGTCCTCGCTAATCTAAAAGCCGCACAGGCTCCAGTACCTCATTTTCCCTGACCACACTATTGCTTTCATCTGCTTCAACATCTGGCACGTGTAGGTATTCAACACATACTTATGAAATGACCGAACAAACATTTCCTTTAAGTCAAACCCTGCAGTCTAAAAGACGGCATAACCCTAACAGCTGAAAAGCACTTTTGGATACCTGCAACACAGCACTTAGGTTGCAATATTTTAAAAATCAAAATAGGTACTCAGGATCAAAAAGCACACTTAGATTCTAATTGAATACTGGAATTTCTTGGAAATTCTATCTTAAGTTTGAAGCTCATGGTATGGGAGGAGCCACCACAGCAAGAGAGGCAATGCTGGATGTGCTGAGGGTGAATAGTCTTAACTTTTGATTACCTGTAGATCCAAATCCCTGGACACAGGACATCATACAAATGTGAGGGTCATTCTCTCACCTGTGCTCAAGGGCTATAACGTTTCCTACTCAAAAGACAAATTCGGGCGCCTGGGTGGCTCAGTCGGTTAAACGACTGCCTTCGGCTCAGGTCATGATCCTGGAGTCCCGGCATCGAGTCCCGCATCGGGCTCCCTGCTCAGCGGGGAGCCTGCTTCTCCCTCTGACCCTCCCCCCTCTCATGTGCTCTCTCTCTCTCATTCTCGCTCTCTCAAATAAATAATCTTTAAAAAAAAAAAAAAGACAAATTCATTTCAAAAAAATAAGGTATAGCAAGCCAATCCAAAATAATGGATGGACACACACACACCCAATACGTAATTTCAACAATAAAATCGTGTTTTTGAAAATGCTAATAAGGCCTTTCAAAGCGTACTCATGCCCCTTAAATACTCTGCAGACAAAAGAAAACGAGGGCGCCTGGGTGGCTCAGTCGTTAAGCGTCTGCCTTCGGCTCAGGTCACGATCCCAGGGTCCTGGGATCGAGTCCCGCATCGGGCTCCCTGCTCCTTGGGAGCCTGCTTCTCCCTCTGCCTCTCTCTCTCTCTCTCTCATGAATAAATAAATAAAATCTTTTAAAAAAATTAAAAAGAAAAGAAAACGGTCTACAGGGAGAGGTGACCAATCCCCTACGTCCAGTCGGACACACTGCAAAGCCGACTGACAGCAGCACCATCTACCGCCAACACGGATTCGTCTGCGCCCGTCTACTGTGCCCTAGAGCACAGGAAGACAGCGCAGGCCACGTGTGCCACACACGGAAAACTAACAGGGAGGCCACGTGTGCCACACACGGAAAACTAACAGGGAGGCCACGTGTGCCACACACGGAAAACTAACAGGGACTGAAGGCTTCTGTCCACACACCAGGCAATATTCTAAGCCCTTGGCTTCGGTTAATTCACGTATTCCTCAAAACTAGCCTATGAGGTAAGTACTATTATTTTTCCTATGAGGAAAGTGAGGTTTGAAAGTGGTAGATACAGGATCTGAACTCAGATGGCCTAGAGCTTAACCCACTAAGCAGTATGCTATTTACTTTGAAAAAGAACATTAATTGTTATTTTACATTTTGGGAAATTTAAACAAGTCTTTGTCTTCATTATACATGAGTAATCTGAAAGATGTATCAGAAAGGAAGAGAGAGGGAAGCCACAGAAAAAAAAATTTTGATCTTCAAAATTTGACAAGAAAACCTGGGGAGCAGGTGGTGTTGAGAACCACGGGACACAGAATGTCTAGAAAAGGCAAACGAAGCAATCAAAAAGATCAGGACAAAAAGGCTACCATGAAAAGTCAGCCCAGCACAGAAAGAAAAGTGTGACAGAGTGCATAACTGATGTCTACACATGATGTAAATTATCAATATGCAGCCCCTAAACATGTAACCAAATTCCAGATCAGAACCAGAGTCTCTTGTATGTTCCCCATCTCGAAGAATGTATCCATTCAAAAAGCATTCAAATGAGGCACAGGGGGTGCATTTATCCACTCAACAAATATTTAGTGAATCACGTATCATGCCAAGCACTAGAGATTTTAAAAGTAAGTGAGGCATTTGCTCCCAAGCAGTTCATAGTCTGGTGGGAGAAAAAAGAAGCTTGCTTCCTGAATACTTGCCTTGTACCAGACACAGTTCTAGACACTAGTGGGGAGGCCTGACTAGGACAGACACAGTCTTCGCCCCTGTGCAGAGGCATGGACCGGGTATAAGCGCGGGGAAAGGAGACCTATTCTGCCTCAGCGACTAAGAGAACGCTCAGAAGAAAAGGCAAATTTGAAAGGCAACTAGGAAGGACGTGTTCCGCAGGGTGACAGGATGGGAAAACTTCGCAGCAGAGGGACAGAACACACGGTCGCAGGACCGGGGAGGAGCCAGACTCGGCAACCGTCGTGGAAGAGTCAGGTGGGGACCGGAGAGCTCTACTGCTGGCTGTGGAGCCTGTCTCACGGCAGGACGGAGGGGAAGGAGACGATAATAAACTTACAATTCAGTGCCGCTGAGAGGCCTGAGGGACTAATAAATATAAGAACTATCTCTTCTCAATGCTGTTATTTAAATTAACCCAATTTATGCAAAACCTATTACACTGTCCTTATTGTCTATTCCAGGTTAGCCTATCTGAGGACCTAACTTGAGTACCACCAATGTGCTCTAAGGGATCAAGTTCAAACAGTCTTAGCACAGGAACATTATGGTCAAAACATTTCCTCCTCTTTCTCCCGACAACTTCTCTTGCACCATCCCCTGATGCTGCCTCAAGTGCATCTCTCCCTCCAACTGTCCTTCAAGCCTCAAATGCCCTGCTTCCGTCTGCCCAATCTGGCCTTCCTTCCCTCTTGACCCCAAAACACACACGTAGCAAGCACCGCTCATCTTAGGTGAGACTCCACTTAAATGTCCTCTCTCCCATGAGGGAGAAGCTCTCCCTAGAAGACCACAATCTCTCCTACTCCTCCACATGATAAACTGGTGAGTTCACCAATGTAACGAGATTGCCTTGGCACATAAGACGTTCGTGGAAGTGTACTTAGCACATAGGGCTTACAACTCACCACGCAGAAAATGACTGTGTCTGCACCAGTCAAAATCATGGAGGCTACATAGGTATCCTCTACAAAGATGCTGCCTCCAAAGTGTTGCAGGAGATCACTCTCCAGCACACCATGCCAGAGTGCTCGTGTGGGTATGATTATTCTGCAGAGGAGTGCATTTTAGCTTCAGGGCAGAAAATAAGAAAATGAAACTTGAACTGTATCAGCTAAAGCAGCAAGTAATGAATGATCAGAGTAGGAACAGAGAGCGAGTGAGGCCCCTAAGCAGGGAAGAGCAGACTCTGACGCCTGTGCTGTCCGAGCGGAAGCAGCCCTGCAGGGCGCACACCCGACAGGAAGAGACACCCAGGCTGCTCCCCTGCAAACCAAGCTCAAACCACACAAGCGTGGTAATACTAAATATTTAGCGGCGTTTGGATTTCTGTGCCCAACAAAGGCTCTAGGATTTTACCACTTACAGACATAATGGAGTGTCTAAAGAGAAAAACATTTTTTATCTTAGTGCACCTGAAGAGAGGAAAGAGTAAAGGTAACCTTAATTGTATTTGTTTCTCCTTCAATAAATTATAAATTCCTTCAGAATAAGACCTATGTCTTATTCTTCATAATCCTGATATTTAGCATTGTGCCTAATGTAATGACTGAAGGATTAAATTTAGAAAGAATAAAGGTACAGCTGGGAAATCTGAAGCTCGAAAGATTTTAAAGTTGAAAAAAAAAAGTCATGATAAATTGAGAGAACAGAATGTAAAATCCCTTATCTACTGAGGCTGACATCAGAAAGACCTACATCTTCCTACCAACAGTTAGTGCCACCAAAATCAGAATACTGGCCAGACGAATCAATAATACCAGTGTTCTAAACACCCTCAATAAGTCGACAATTTCAAAAACGTTGTAAGTACTATTACAAATCTCATCAGTACTCCTTACGTCATCAGTCACCCTTATAACTGTTGATTAGCCCAATTCCCAATTCCTCCCGGAAGAATGACTGCTTAGATGGATAGACTAGCTCCTCCAACCCCAGGGTGCTCTTGACATGCTAAACCCACCCCTAGAAAGAAGTCTTTAAACAGACCGCCAGAGCAAAATCCTGCCTAAGCCAGCAGAGTAATCTAGAACATAAGCCTACAGTTAGTTACAGCAGAAACCAGTGGGAGTGTGACCACAACGGTGGAAGAGCCACCACATCCTCTCCATACCATGCCGTGGCGAGGCACAGGGGATGGAAGGTAAGGAGGGGACAAGGCAGGACCTCTATCTTGGTGCCCCTGCAGAGGGAGGGGCGAAGAAAGAGGACTCGGGCCCGGAGCCCTCCGCTTCCTCTCCGACTAGACCGCCCTACACCGGCGTCTCAGAGATGCTCCTCCACCACCTTCAAAGGCTCACCACAGCTATACCCCCTGGACTGTTAATCACTTAATATTATTCTTTAAATGGAGTTTTAGAACTTTCTACTTTGAATTAATTCTAGACAAACTTGCAGAAAGGATACATGAGTTTCCTTATCCCTCTCTTACTCCACTGCTCCCTCCATAACCAGAATACAATCAGCAAGAGCAGGAAATTAACAGTGGCATAACATTACTAACTAAACTACACACTTTCTTAGAAATTCACCAGTTTTTATACTAATGATCTTTGCCTGTTCTAGGAGCCCATCCAGGATCCAACACTGCATTTAATTACTATTTCTTCCTAATCCATACCAATCTATAACAGTTCCCCCACCTTTGTCTTTTATATCCTGGGCTCTGCTCCTCGATTTGGGTTTTTCCAATATTCTCTTATGACTGGAGTGTGGTTATGCAATAATGATAGTAGTGGACTTTAATGTATATGGTAAAACGTGTATCTATCTGTGTCTCCATACTTATATAAATGACCAGTATATAAATGAGAGAGAAGAAAAATCTCTTCTCGCAGAATTCAGTTAATAAATGTAGAAGGAAAGAGGAAAACAATCACCAAACACCTCACAGTAATATATGGTGGAGACAACATCTACTGATGTGTGCTAAAATTAGTGGGCAAAAGCTTGAGCAAGAAAAATTAAAAAATAAACACTGAATTACAAGAAAAACCTAATAAATTTATTTATGAAAAGCCCGATCAGAAACTAAGCCCCTCAAAGCAAAAGAACTGTTTATCATCACAATAAAGGGGTATGAGGTGCTATGTAAAGTTTAAGAGGAGGTTAAGTTTATAATTTTATTAATTTTGATATTGGACAACACAGAGAATACTAACTAACGTGTTTATCATTCATCAGGCAAATGTTATTTAATTGCCTTCCCTGACAGAACTGGATTCTAAAAATGAATTCCTAGCCAGCACACCAAGTGTGACTTTGGTTCAACAAACTTTAGTTTCAAGAAAGTCTCCAGGGCCTGATCTTCTGAGTGTGTCCTTTTATTTAGTACTATTCTCGTGATGATTTTTTAAAAAGCGGGTGGGGCTTGCGTCTATCCACTCACCACACTCCTGGAGGCCATCACTCTTAACTCTGTACATATGGTATTCAAAAGACTTTCTTGAAGTTGTTTGCAATTCTTACTCCCACAATCAAGGTGTGCTTCCCATGGCTTCAGGTAAAAAGTTGACTCCACAAAGAACTGCCATTCCTCTTGAAGTGACTATCGAGACCTTCCTGCTCTCAGTACAGGAAGAAGTGGGTGCTTGTACTTACTGCTCAGATCTTCACAAAGCTAGAGGGGTAAGTCACCTGTCACAGGAGTGATGAACTGACATTCTATCAGGTACTACTCTTAAATCCTGGAGATGAACAAAACTGCCTTTTGGATACGAAAGGGTCCAGTTTCTGGGGCTGGAACACACCGGATCAAACCTCCTACTGAACCACCATAGTGTTCTGTACCAACTCTGCTTTTCTCATGACAGCACATGTTAAGTCTGTGTTAGTCTGTCATGAAGTCATCAACACATTTTAAAAGATTTCCTCTAATTTATGAGTTAGACAAAAAAGTTTTCATGGACTTGTTTATTCAACTCATAGCTGAAAAACAGCAAAGGATGTGCCGATTTCAAAATGTCAGTGAGCTCCTTGGTTGGCAGTGAGCAGCACCAAGTCTGTCTTCCCTGGGAGATTAACAACTGGCCCTAATTGTTTATAAGTGAACAATGAACTAACTCACTGGACAAAGGAATCTCAACAACTATGTTATTTGTTTTGCTACTAATCACCACTTTTCATCATAACTTTTCATGTATTTTGCTAATTACCAGCTCTAGCCTTTGCAATTAAGTATAATGCCCCAGACGAAGTGTTCTCAGCTTTTCATTTTAACTCACCACCTCATTCTGCACTTACTTTCAGGCTATTTAGAAACCTTTCCTGTTTGTTCCCAAAAGTTTAACAGGTTGGGGGTGGTATGCCTTATGGTTTCAAAATAAAGCTTGAGCGTGGTGGTTTCACACTGACATCTGGCTCATAATGGGATAGGTTCTCTCTCTCAGCCAGTGCATGAAAAACCACGTTTCAAAAACTTTTTTTTTCTTAAAGATTTTATTTATTTATTTGACAAAGAGAGAGAGCACGAGCACAAGCTGGAGGAGCGGGAGAGGAGACAGGCTCCCGCTGAGCAGGGAGCCCAACCCGGGGCTCGATCTGAGGACTCTGGGATCGTGACCTGATATGAAGACAGATGCTCAACCGAATGAGCCACCCAGGCGCCCCTCAAAAATCTTTATCATATTTGTTTGTGTTTCCTATGCAGGCTGTAAGTTTACAAGACTAAAAAGCTAGTTCCAGTGGGTCATTAACGTGGTCCTTATTATAAATGAAGATATATGATGACAATCATAATTATCCTTAGTGCCTTAATTTGTAAGACAATCTTTACCTTCAGGCTTTAAAAATGACACATTTTCTGTTGTTATAAAACCTAACCCATGCATGTCAGACACAGCAGTTAGGTGGAAAAAAATAAAGGCATAGGCATGATCCTAATTTGCTATTACCAATACCTACGTGTAGCTCACACGAGTACACAATTATCAGCTTCTGAAAGTGAAATTTCATCATGCTGCTAGAAAAATAAACAAACCTACAACAATGCATAAGAAGAGTCAGTATACAGAAATGCACACTAGCAACACAGACTATATACAGAGCCCACATTATGTATGCATACATTCCCAAAATGCAACCACTGAATACTGACAGATCACTGGCAAGCCTAGCTTACCACAAAGCTCCCTAACTCTAATCTCACCATGAGCTAGCATTTCAGAGAAATCACAGGTTTGACACCCTAGTCATATTTTTCTATTGGACACCGAAACAAACACTGCTAAGTTTTTAAAATGCTCCTTCGTACATGCCACCTAAATCATCACACACTTTGGGATAAACAGTGACCTATACAACAAGGGTAAAGCATGAATAGACAGGTCAACGTCAGAGGGTCTCCGGGAAGACTCATATGGAAACAGATTCATCATGTGATAAAGGTGGCATTTCAAATCTATACAGGAAGTGTACTGTTCAATAAATATGATAGGAAAAACTGCATGACCTAAATAAACGACAATGTATCTCTAGTCTTCACATCAAGAGATCCCTGATTGATGTAAGATTTGTGTATGTGTGTGTGTATAAAGCACTATAAAAATATGTGAAGATAATATGAGAATTAAAAAACTCCCATGTGGAATAAGAGTTTAAGAAAGATATATCACACATTAAGTCTTGTTATTGTTTGTCATTACTTATTTAAAAAATAAATTTGAGTACATAAAAGAACTTTCTACACAGAAAAATATAACACACGTTAATAAAATGACAAAATAGGAATATTTGTAACAATGCAAAACCAACTGTTTGTAAAAGCTCTCCAAAATAATTTAAAAAGATCTACAATCAAATAGAAAAATTAGCAAAAGCTATACACAGTGCAGAGGGAAATAAAAATCTTTTAAACAGAAGAACTTCATTTTTACTCATTTGAGGAAAAAATGCAATAGAAACACAATGAAATAGGCTTTTTGACCTATATGTTTGGCAAAGAAACTCAGATAGCATGCTGTGAGTTATAGAGGACGGCAGCTACTTTCATTTGCTGATAAGCCTGCCTTGGCAATATAGGAGAATCTATTAAAATTCAAAATGTGCATAGCCTTTGACCTAGCACTTCTAGGAATTTAGCCTGTACATATTAAAGGCACATATACAAGGATATGTGCTGCAATGTTGCTTAAATTACCAAAAAAGACAGTAAACGGCCATTAAAATACATGACAGCTAACTAAGTTACAAAACATTCATTACACTGAGGATCGTCCAGCTTTTTAAAGGGATGCAGTCCATCCACCTGCACTGAACTGCAACCATCTCCAAGATGTGTTCTCAGGGGGTAGGTGCCACAGTCTGTTGAACATCCTCTACAGTGTGCTCAAGTAAGAGAAGAGCATGCCCCTGACGATTCCGTGTGCAGACTAGCCGGGACGACAGGCAAGAACCTGTGAGAGTGTGACGCAGGATCAGGGACTGGGGGACTGAAAGGTGGGGAGACCGGGATTACTTTGCACTGTTATTTCCTACTGCTTGAATTATTATCCATGCCCATGGAATACTTTCACTTTTTTGTAAAAATAAACTAATGAAGCTATGGGAGAACATTAATTTTTAAAAACAGCTCAACATAACCAAGAAAAAATCCACAGTGAAGTGGCTGGGAGGAAAAGAATAATAAAGTACCAGTAAAAAGAACATTCAGATTTTGATTCTTAACAAGTTTTTGGTTCCAACTTATTATACATGTACTTGAAGACATTTTACCTTCTAAATTCTACAGGTCTAGAAAAGTTAGGAATTCGAAGGGCAATTATATACCAGTTTCATAAAACACGCTCATCAAGTGTTTCTGGAATGACTAAACCTGTTGTTCTTCGGGAGGTCTGGGTACATGTTACTTTCAACGCTAATCTCACCTCCACCGCTGTGACACTAACCCTTTTCATCAAAATGTAAACAAGAGTAAATTACAGCAAACCTCTCTATTTGATCTTTGAGCTTGAGGCACAATATCTTATCTTCTCTGAAAATTAAATATGGCCAAACTTCAAAAATACCATTAACAAACAGGTTTTTAAATGGGGGGAAAATGCCTTTTTTAAATGCAGATACCTTTAGTAGTAACAAAATGAAGTTTTTTAAAATGTTAAGTCATATATAGTTTAAATTAGACTTCATTAACTATCAGAATAAAAAACATTATGGTCACTGAAGTCAAAGTACATTTATATAATATGACTTCCATACACCAAATGCTCAAATGGGCTAATCATTTATAAAAGGAATGCTAGCAGGCTTATTAATATCTTGATTTCTAAAAACAACAAAGTTTCCTTTGTTTCACTACTTGGGTTATCTTCCTTTAGCAATTTACTTCATTTAACAGTGTAGATAGAGTAATCAGTTTCACACCTGTTTTAAGTTAGTATTTTCCCACTCTCATGTACTAACATAATAAGCACAGTTTTACACAGTTCAAAGAATATTCAAGTAAAACATTTCCTTTTGAGTTAATTAAAATGTTAGCAAAAGTATTATTTGTGAATAATACACAATCTATGATATGTGGGTTTTTCCCTAAGAGCCTCTATGAAAATATAAGAGCAACCAACTTCATGTACATGCAAAAAATATTTAAAGGGGCATCAAATACAGTAATAAAGTACTAAATATCATATTTATAAAACAGAATGTGCAATATGATTCCTAATTCAACAAATATATAGAAAAAAACTAGAAAGAAATTTACCCACATAGTAGCAGTGTTTTATTTCTAAATGGAGGGTAGGGTTCCGAAGAGGTAGTTTTTCTTCATTTCAGTATATCTTAAATTTTTTTACAATAAACATTATAAGTAGACAAGAGCTCACTTTGAAATAAAGTATCCAAAGCAAAATGCAATAGTTTAATCCCATTATAACAAATTCTGAAAGATTTCCTTTTCTTATATAAGAACTGGATGGTAAATATGGCACCATTTTAATAGCAAAACCCTGGAAATAACCTATAGATACATACACACACAGACACACAGAAACACACATAAATAGGGAAGTGGTTACATGACACAAACCATGTGTGGAATAGCATGCACCTGTGAAAACAGAACTACCGAGACCTAAAGAGTCATCACTAAGCTACAACACTAAGTAGAACAGTATATTCCCTCATTTTTATTGAAAAAGTGATGGGGAATATATTTATGTTTAGCCTAGTTCTGAACAGACATTGAGGAAACTGGTACTAATGGGGATATTGGGAATTTCAGTGAGGGGAAGGTTTCATTATAAGCCCTTTAGCTGGATTTCACTTTTTAAAATTTTTTTCAATTAAAAAAAAAGTTAACACTGTTTCAAAGGCCCCTCGTCTTGAGACTGGAAATGGAAACATTATTTAGGCAAGGAAGATCTGTAATAATTCAGTTTGACTTTCTCATTATCAAGAACTACAACTTTCATATTACAAGATGTGAAAAAGAGAGGCCCAAAAAAGATAAGCAACTAAATCACAGACCGTTGGTTACGGAGATAAACATTTCTTCCGGTTTCCGTTGTACTTTTAACAATTTCACATTTTGTAGCAAAGATGTGATATGAATCATGCTGCTTGCCAACACACTAGAGTTTACTAATGTTCCTTAAAAATATTAGAGCATTTAAAGTTTCATTGTAAGGAAAATTAGTTTAAAAAAGATGTAGGATTTTATCAGAACCACCTTCTCAGTGCCTGCAGGCCATCCATGTTCCTCGACTTCCCCCGCGGTTAAAGGAGAGCGTTAAATAAAGTGGGAGGCAGACGCCAGACAGGCAGGCTACACGACATAGCAGAGCATCATGGAGAACAGACCAGGGGTCCTGAGCTTGGTAGTTTTCACTCAAGTTCTGGACCTGATGAGCTCTGCTGTCTCCCTCGGAAGGATGTGACATGGAGTGCGGACGCCCCCAGGAGTCACAGAGAAATGAGGGGGCACAACAAGCCAAACGCCCTGCAGGAGGACAAATATGGAGGACAGCCTCCTATGTCACTGCAACAAGGAAAGAGAGAAATGGGACTCCCTGGAGACAAAAATGTCCTCCGAGGCTGACAGCAAGGCAAAGATGTGCAGCCAGCACGTAACTGCCACACCGATACAATTTTTTCTAGAGAACAAAGCGTATCAAAAGCCTTTACAATGTGCATACTTTGACCAAGCAATTCAACTTCTTTTAATTTAACGTAAAAAATAATGATAAATTGTTGGCTCTAAAGATGTTGTTCACAATAAAATAAAAATAACCTAAACATCCAAAAATAAAGCATAAACATATATACTTCATACAAAGTTCATGCAATGAGCATGTATAGTAATTTTTAAAAATTAAACAAAATTTTAATTTTAGAAAACAGATTGAATGACTTAACTCTCAGCTTTGGGATAACATAGAGTCAGACAGAAGATAGGGAGGAACGGCTAGAGCAAAACAAAGAGCCTCAAAGTCAAGCCTCATACATAAGGCACGCGGTCCTCCAATGAGCCCTGCTTTTGCACACTCTGCCTCCGTCAGTAACGACTGCTGTCTGATGGCGAGTGTGGCCACCCACGTGTGGACATACATGCAGGCTTTCTGCTCACCAGGCCCTGACTGCATGGCCCCTTTCTCTGCTTTCTCTGTACATGTTGGCATCCCTCAGAGTTTTGTTCTGACCCTACAAGGCTTCTCAGAGGAACGCTTTCCCGAGGATTCCGGTGCATCTCACAATCTCAACCACCTACTGATGGACGCCCAGGGTCTACCCAAAGGTCCCAACCAGTGCTTCCTGAACATCCCCAAACATCTCACATTGCACAGGCCCCTAGGAAGGGAACATCCTCTTGGTTCCCGGAGTCACTATCCAGGCTGGTAATCCCAAACACCTGGAGCGACCCTCTCGTTGCAGAGCTCATCAATTCTGCCTCCTCAACAGCTCTTCAATTCCGCTCCACTCAGCCTCCCCCCTGGCTTTAGGCCCTCATTACTCTTCTGCACGGCTACACCTATCTCTCACCTGGCTTCCAACCACCTGTACTGCCCCGCACTCATCTCTCCCAAAACCTCACTTCAATGCTTAAAATCCTTCACTGGCTCACCAGTGTGCCTGGATATGCCAAGTGTGACCCCCAGAACCCTCTGTGATCTGGCCCCCGACTGCCCGTCCCCAGCCTTCTCTTCTCCTACCCTGACTCCAGCCATGTTGAACAATCTGTAGGTGAATACCACTCCTCCATGGCTGGACAACTCCTTCTCACTGATGGCAACAATGTGCATACATAAACAGCAGTAAGAAACCCAGTCCAGCACACAAAAGCCTATGGCAATAACCTTATACCATTTGCCAGAACTCCAGAGTTCTGGAAACAGGACACACACAGTACTAAAAGAAAAGGAAAACAAGCTTCCTCCCTTCATTCTGGTATAGGACTGTCCAAAAAAATTCCCAATGAGCAAAAATTTACCACGATACTCTCCTACTTCACTCACCTCTCTTCCATATCCACGTGTGTCTGCCTCATGCCCTACGGTTGTCATGGTGACGCTCACTCCAAAATTATCTACTCCCCCCCCCGCCCAACTGCATATCCCCCTTTTCTCCAAGGGTGGTTGGATTAAAGAGGTAAATGACCTAAGTAAATTCACATTGCTGCAAATAAATATCATCTGCTTAAGTTTCCAAGGCACAGAGCTACAAAGTTGTCTCCGAGTCAACTAAGTTTCATCAAAATGTCTACTGAAAAATTATTTGGTCAACAATTTTTGCTTTATAACTGTTTCATTATTTACATAATAGTTACATAGCTAGTAACTACTGACTCAATATAGAAGAAAAGGAAAGCCATAATATTTAAATCTGAATAGGCTGAGATAGAAAAATAACATATATAAGTCATGTGGTATTAGCATTTACAACTTAGCTAAAACTGACACCCCTTCTGTGGTTTTAGAATATTTCCACAAATTCTTTGATGCTGCTTGCCTTTAAGAGGTGGAACTTAACTTTACCTTTCACCTTGAGGGTGGACTGGATGGACAAACCGAATATAGGACGAAAGCGTATGTGACCTTCAGGACCACCTCGTACAGGCCTGCTGCTTTCTCCTGCCCTCTCACATCACATGCCACGTCATGAGGGCATTCAAGCAGCCCTCAGGAGATGTGCGCGTAGCAGGAGCTTTAGAGTTCAGTCAGAGCTTCAGACACCTGAGCTTCTGAGAGATGCTGAGCCAGAACCACCCCACAAGCTGCCCTCAGATACCTGTCCCACAAAACTGACTGAAATGGCAAGAATGTACTGCTTTAAGCCACCATTACACTGGAATAGAGAACATGTCCTTCATTTACTGGAAATTAAGAAAGTGGTAAAGTAGATATCATGACTGGTTTTTGTTTTTTTAAGATTTTATTTTTAAGTAATCTCTACACCCAATGTGGTGCTTGAACTTACAATTTGGAGATCAAAGCTGCATGCTTGGGGCGCTGGGTGGCTCAGTCATTAAGCACCTGCCTTCAGCTCAGGTCATGACCCCAGGGTTCTGGGATCGAGCCCCTCATCGGCCTCCCTGCTCAGTGCGGAGCCTGCTTCTCCCCCACTCATGCTCTCTCTCTCTCAGACGAATAAATAAAAATCATTAAACAAAACAACAAAGTCACATGCTCTCCTGAGCCGGCCTGGCGCCCCAATATCATGATTGCTTAGACTAATATTTAAATGCTCACTGCAGTACTGTCTTGTAATCTGCTTATTTCCATAAACAATGAATCATTTTAATAAATATAACAGACACTAAAATATAGATATTAATAAGCAAACATCATGACCACTTTAAATGGTTGTATAGTATTCCATTACATTGTTATATTACCATCTGCTTAACAAATTTCCTACCGTTAGACATTTAGGTTGTTTTATATTTTTAATATGATGACTATCGCCACAATCATCATTTTTTCCCATACATCTTTCCTATGCACCTGTCAAATTAGTTCCTTAGGATTAATTTCTAAAAGTAGAATTACTGGATTAGAGGGGATGTACCTTGTTAAGACTTTTGATGCTAAACTGCTCCCCCCCTCCAAGTAGGTTGTGCCAATTTACACCATCAGGCATGTCCATCTTTAACCTGATTACCCCGAAAGGCAATGAACTATAAGGAGACAAGCCAACAGAAGAAAGTTCCCGCTCCTGCCTTCCCATTGACAAACGCTGTAAATAAAGGAAGGTGTGAAGAGGCCACGGCTGGAGAACAGGAACATGTAGAAAGCGGCTACTCTTACAGTGGCATAAAATCAAGGTCACTGTTAAGAATAAGATGTCTAACTTCCAAACTTCTAGCTGTCTGCATTCTACGAAAAGTTATAAGAATAAAAGGAAAGTCACAGAAGAAAACTCCCTATTGCTTTTGCAATAAACTCTTTTGAGGCTCTTGTGCAGTCCTATGACACTTCCTATGTGTTACCTTAGTTAAGGGACTCAGTGGGCAAGTCCCTAACCCAGAAAATCAGCTTCAGTGTGCACAGCCGGACAGGGACTGGTGAGGCTAGGTGCCTGGAGAACAAGACTTAAGGAGGTTCTTGCTCTGCGGGTGGCGCGGGTGCAGGGCCAGCCAAGAGAGTAAGGGCCCCCTTAAGTCCTGCAGTTGTACAACTTGAGTGAGCGCCTCCCTGAATTCTGTGCCTTAGCTGCCTTGCTTGCCTCACCCTAGGCCCTGATTACAAGTACAAAGGGAGTTAGACAAATAGTCACAGCCTTCTAGTCCGCTTGATTTCCCTAAGAACAAAATCAAGAATTCCTCACCTTATCTGCTACAAGGAACCAGTTTTCTGGTCCCATATATGAAGGCTACCAACAATTATGTTCAAGAGAACAGAACTGGTACTGCTAGATAAAACAGTAATGTAATAAAACCAGTCCTGACAATAAATTAACATTCTTAAATCTAATCTCAGAAAACATTTTTACTCTACTTAATGCCAGATCTGTAAGAGTTTTATTTTCCACTGCAATGTACACAGAGGAGCATGACAACACATATACCAAGTGCCAACTTAAAAAAAAAATAGCAATGGTCATTCTGATAGGTATGTAGTAGTATCTCATAGTTTTAATTTGCATTTCCTTGATGACACATGATGTGGAGTGTCTTTTCATATGCTTATATGCCATCTGTATATGTTACCTTTTGCCCATTTTTAAATTTTTTTTTATTAATTTTTTTAAGTGGGCTCCATGCCCAGTGTGGAGCCCAATTTGGGGCTTGAACTCAGGACCCTGAGATCAAGACCGGAGCTCAGATCAAGTTGGATCCTTAACTGACTGAGCCACCCAGGCGCCCCCAGTTTTGCAGTTTCTTATAAAACTAAATACTCATACCACAGGATGCAGGGAGTATGGGGGAGGATGAGTAAGTAAAGGAGGGAGGATTTTTAGGGCAATAAGCTATTCTGTATGATACTCTTAAGGTTGGATAATATGTCATTATACATTTGTCAGAACCCACAGAAAATACAACACAAAGAGTGAACATTAATGTATCAGTATTGGCTTATCAATTATGACAAATGAACCACACTAACGAAGACGCTAATAACTGGGGAAATGTGAGGAGAGGGGGCAAAAGGAAACTCTGTACCATCTGCTTGACTTTCTTCTATAAAGCTCTAGAAAATAAAGTCCTATTTTTTTAAAGCAATGGACAAAAAGAAATAATATTTCTACTGCCACTCTTCCTCAACTGTCTATGCAAAGCTGGAAAGAAATTTTAATTTCCTTCCTCCTACCTTTAAAGTTTTCCAGGGGCGCCTGGGTGGCTCAGTCGTTAAGCGACTGCCTTCAGCTCAGGTCATGATCCCTGGGCCCTGGGATCGAGCCCCACATCGGGCTCCCTGCTCAGCGGGGCGCCTGCTTCTCCCTCTGACCCTCACCCACTGTTTGTGCCCCCCACCTCTCTCTGACAAATAAATAACTAAAACCTTTAAAAAAAACAAAATAAACTTTTCCACATCCACATCCATTTCTTCCCTGTAAAGCTCAAAATATTTTTCTCGGGACGCCTGGGAGGCTCAGTCGGTTAAGAAAGAGTCTGCCTTCGGCTCAGGTCATGATCCCGGGGCCCTGGGATCGAGCCCCGCATCGGGCTCCCTGTCGGCGGGGAGCCTGCTTCTCCCTCTGTCTGCCGCTCCCCCCGCTTGGGCTCTCTCTCTGACAAATAAATAAAATATTTAAAAAATACATTTTTCTCTTCTGCTCACACCTACTTCTTCCCGCCCCCTCCCCCAGGACTCTGATAGCTCTGCAAAGCCTCCCTCCGCTACCCGCCCCTTCCCCAGCCTGCAGCTTGCTCAAGTTTCTCCCATCCCCCCAAAAACAAAACCTTCCTTAGACCCTGAATGCAACCTTCTTCAGGTCCTTTTCAAAAAAGATCTAGCCACTTTCTGACTCCCCATTCACTCCGTGATGTACTGAAGTCTGACTTCCAAGTCCTACTACCCTGTGGCCTGTTACCCCATAAAGTCACCCTGGGCTTCGTATTTGTTAGTGTTCCCTCACTGCACCCCTGCAGCACCTGGCTCTGTGGTCGCTTCCCCCCATCTGCCCCAGCCCCAGGCCAGGTGTGATTCTTTCCTAAATAATCTCCTCACTTACTAGATGTTACAATATGCCACAAGCCACACCCCACCCCAAACTCCAGGCCTTCCCTAGGGACTTCTTTCTGAGTCACCTATCTGTTGGTAACTACTAAATCTGCATGTCTAGCCCAGATTTCTCCCTCATTTCATACATGTACAATCAATAGCCTGTTACACATCTCTACCTATGTCCACAGAAACCCAGACATTCTGTTCAACAACCACTTCCTCCTCTTGGAGAATCTGCTCTCTACAACTCATACATCTAGACTGCTCTATTTGTACCAAAGATTCCAACCCCCATCCCAGACTCAGCTCATCAGGTGGGAAGCTGACCCAGACCAATCAGATTCCCTCTCCTGAGAAATGGGAATTGAGATCCAACGATCTCAGTAGGGTGCCTCAACTAGGAAATCATACACTGCCAAGGTCACATGCAAGTAAATGAGAGAAAGCCAGTCAGCAGAAAGCCAAGAATGAAGGAGACAGCACAGCCCAACACCAAGAGTAACCACCTTGGTGCTGATGACTTGGTGTCTGGGTATGTTCCTGTCCTTACATTCTTTGAGATACCATCATATTCTTCCCATACACTTTTTCCCCCTACTAATCAATTTTCAGTGGATTTCTATACTTGTAATTGAACGGTCCCTAAGATAGTCTTCTCTGCACTACAAGAAAGGAAAAAAAAAATACTACCCATTAACTATGTCATGCCACCAAGATGTATCCTGATTTCAGAAACATTAAAAAGTAGGAAACTGTGTAACTTAGAATCAGTGGAGTCCAGTATATACTTACTCTGTGTGTACCCTTCCACTCACTTAGAATACCCTTCTTGTTTCCCACCAACCCTAATTCTATCCATCCTTCAAGGCTAAGCCCCAACCAGCTCTACCCTTTCCTGGACCAGCCCTAACAGAAACCTACAATGTAGTAACTATTCTCTACCATTATTTGACTTCTAATTGTGTAAGTCTTTCCAATTTTAGTATATGTGCTGCCGAAGCGAGCACTCTAATTGTTTAAGTCTTATCTCTCCAACAAGATTATAATGAAGGCATGGAAGTTTCCTTATTACGTTTCAGATGCTACACAGAGCCTTTACAAATAAACATTAAAAATATTCATTTAATTTGGAAAAAGAAAAGATGTATTCAAAAGGTGGCAATATTCAGTTTTCCACCAAGCTCAAGAAAGGAGGTAAATTACAAATAACTTAATACATGAAGGAAAAACCCTTATAACCTTTTGCCTTTTAAATTAGGAGAAGGAGGGCGCCTGGGTGGCTCAGCTGATTGGGCGACTGCCTTCGGCTCAGGTCATGATCCTGGAGTCCCGGGATCGAGTCCCGCATCGGGCTCCCTGCTCAGCAGGGAGTCTGCTTCTCCCTCTGACCCTCTTCCCTCTCGTGCTCTCTATCTCTCATTCTCTCTCTCTCAAATAAATAAATAAAATCTTTAAAAAATAAAAAATAAATTAGGGGAAGGAATTACATTGTACCCAAAGAGAATTAAGGAAAATATGCATTTGTAGGTGCTCGACAATTTTGCCAGGAAACAAAATTAAAACTATAACTACAATGAAACTACACCCCCACCAGAATTGCCAAAATTAAAGGACTGACAATAAGAAATGTTGAAGGAAGTGAGGCCACGGACGGCCTCAGACAATGCAGGTCCGTGCACTAGAGCTAAGCTAAGTGTGTGCATAACCCAGCATATGAGCGGGTGTGCCCTCCAGAAGACACCATAAAAACAGAATGCATCGACTATGCTGTTTTCATACACTGCAACAAAACAAGGAGAATGACCTCCACCTCTCAGAATGCGAACCCCAAAACAGGAACAAACTGTATGTGACTCCATTAACACGAAGTTCAACAGACAAAACTAATGTACAGTAACAGAGATCAAATAGCAATTATCTTTGGGAGAAGGAATATTGAATGGAAGGCAGCAGGAGGGAGCCTATGGAATGCTGGGAATGTTATTTGACTGGGGGGGTGGTCACAAGGGTGCAGTCATTCGTAAAAATCCTTCCAGCTGAACCTGCAGTTGATTTCTCACCCAGATTCCAGGCCAGAGCACCCATCCCCCAGCTGCTGTGTGTTAACTACTGTTGGCTCCTTAGTAGCTTCCCAGGATAACTGCCCTCAGCCAAGGGCCAGCAGTGTCACACTCCCACCCTCAACCCAACGGCGGACCGCAGCCAAAGACCAACTGATATGGGGGGGTGCAGACAGAATTACAAAATTCTAGCCCCCTTACCTCAAGAAAGGACAGTTCTGTGATGCCAGCCATGGTCCCGCGTCCTTGGTGGGATTGGGCTACAGCTAGACTCCAAGCAAGAAGACCCCTTTTCCCTGCCCTCTCCTCCCCCCCCCCAATTTCACTTGCACCAAGGTGACCTCCTCAAGCTCTTCTAGGGACATGACCTAAAGCACGTACAGTTAATGTTTAGTCTATACCTTAATCAAAAAGAAAAAAAAATTGTTTTGCACAGCTAAAAACAAGATGTGCAATCTCCCCCTGAGATTCTGATCAATAGATAAGAATTTCCTCAGACTTGAGTTGTGTGACTATTTGAGAAAACAGCACCCAAGCAGGGCATGCAGGGGCACTCCTGTCTATGAGAGAAGTCACAAGAGGTGACATGGATTCTGAGGTGACGACCTGTCACCAGCTTCACCTGTACCCTAGATCTGCCCGGAGGTGCCCCAAGGCCTCTTCTACACTCCACGGGCAGAAATACCTCTATCTCATTTGTAATTTTCATGACTACCCAAACCACTGAATATGACCCATGCCAATCCTGCCATACCTACACAGTACCTAGTTTTAATACTTAGTCCTGCAGCCAGCTACCTTCAACCAATCACTACCATGCAAATCTCACGGCTTGAAAATTACAGTTCTCTCCCAACTCCCCACTGGGTTCCCTTCCTCTGCCCTAGGAAAACATCACACACACACACACACACACACACCCCACACCCTGAGCCCGATTTTAAAAGGATGTTCCTACTTGGATTTGAGCACCCACCAAGGATTATATGTCAATCCAGTTATTTAAGTGTAACCTACAGAACATACTAATAAAGAAGCAAAACAGAATATACAAAGCATTTAAAAGACATTTAAAAAAATTCTTTGGTAAACAATCAACTAACCAGATTCACTTAAACTTTTCAAACAAGTACGCAGACCACACTTTTATTTTTAAGCTGGTAACACCAAACCAGACAGAAAAGGCAGCCTATAACCCTAACCCTAACCCTAACCAGGACAGTGGAGAAGCGGTGAGAGACAAGGGATGAAGCAACGCCAACCCTGAACTATTTATGAGCAACATCCCTGAATCGATAGACGCCAGTCATCAGAGAGGACACAGAGCGACCGCAGCCGGTGCCCCCTTACCCCACACAACTAAAAGACTAATACAGGGCCAAGCCGAACAGAAAGACGGTCCTGGAGTCTCTCCAGCAATGCTTCCAGAAAGCTGGTGAAGAATAATCTAACAGCTCTGGATTCAAGCACGTGGCCGAGGATGAGTTCTGCCTCGGTTTCAGAGACTGTTGACATGAACAAATACACCCGTTCACTTTCTACAACAGAAAACACTCCTTGGGCAGTACTCTAAGAGCAACCGCTATCACAAGTCAAGGATGATAAAGTATCCAGCTTTCACGCCTGAAAAGAAACCTGGTGTCCTCAGCCCGAAATCGGAAAGGCTTCCCCCTTCGGCACCCTCGCAGCTCCTGGCGCGGAAGGCGCGCGCACTGCCGCGGAGTCCGGTCCACAGAGCCCTTCTCTTCTACGAAGCACCCGGAGCAGGTGGCCCAGCAGCGCGCCCGGACCCCCGGCCGGACCCCCGGCCGGACCCCCGGCCGGACCCCCGGCCGGACCCCCT